>NW_018231449.1:33512-38033 GCF_001263595.1 Phalaenopsis equestris | reverse complement strand
AAAAAAAATTTATACCTGTTGGAGATTCTGATTTTTTAAATTTTGAAAATACTGCAGGTGCTAAAATGAAAACTACAAGGCTAAAAACATTAAATTGCACATAATACATATAAAATTTAATGAGAAAGAGCTAATCACAAAATAGAACAAAGTTTTGAAAATAACAACAGAACTAAACTAAATTCTAAAAATGAAAATAGTCTTCCACATTACAGTATCACATAACATAACAAACAAAGTCTAAATAACATCACAACACAAACAATACAATCACACAATACAAACAAAAACAAACAAAAAAAAAGATCACTAGTCAATATCATCTTGGTCTTCATCTACATCCAACTTCTACAGCTGATATGGAGTAAACACAGTGTGAACAGGGAACTGAACTGAATGCTCTCCACTCAGGTGTCTAACTAAAGAATCATCATAAGCAGCATCATACTCAATTTTTTGTCGAATCAAATCATCAGTATGAGCGTTTCTGGTTTCCATATTATGCATCTTATAATCCATCCTCAAAATATATCTCTGTTGTATCATCATCTCATCCAAAAGTTCTCTATTACTGGGGTAACTAGAAGTAGGTCCATGAGATGTAGAAGGAATATCTCTAGAAGTAGAAGGAATATCTCTAGCCTTGCTGCCAGATCTCCAGTCAACATCAGATTCATAATTCTTGATTTTAGCAGACCCAAGAGGTCTCTGAGGCTCAATCCTCTCCTCATCAAGTCTAAAATCAGCTTCTGCCTCCTCACAAAGTGTGTAAATAAGAGCAGGGTGTGCCAATCCACCAGAAGTCTCTTCTAAAGCAATAGATCGAATGTTCATATAAATAATATAGCCCACATTTATGTCCATAACTTGTTGAATACAATAGTTCAGGATGGCTCTATCTTTAGTCACCTCACTATGATGGTTCGTCAGAATCATTCTTCCAGAAATAAAATAATTACATTTAAACTAGTACGGGGAAAGTTAACTTTAACTCCATTTTTAATTTTCCAACCCCCTTTCTCACTAGTCAGAAAAGAAATAACTTCATCTAAAGCCTGATCTGTAACAGAAAAAGAATGATACTCGCATCTATACACATCTTCTACAGAATAAAACTCATTTATTTTCGTTGGAGTAAATTCTATCCTTTTTCCACAAACAAATACATAATCATTAGAAGCTTCAGGAAGGTTGGCATAAATTTCCATTACAATCCCAACTATCGTATCGACAGTAAAATAACAGAAGTTTTCCCATTGTCGAGCAATAATCAAATGTTCAGCTTCTTCTCCAGGATTTTTAATACCTCGGTCCTGAATTACTTTCTTATTTTCTTCCAAACTATGAAATCGAGCACTCACTTTGAAACTAACAATTTTTTGTTCGTCATATTCTATTTTCCTTTTTTCTTGACCTTGGTGCCATAAAAAATCTAAAAAATTTTGAAAAATCCGAATAAATTCTAAAATTCCAAAATTCAAAATGTAAAAAATTTTAAACTTCAAATCACTATAAAAGAGTTCATCATCAAAGGATTTTCTTAAAAATTTCTCAAAAAAAAATTTCATATTTTCGAATCCATGCAATGTGAGAAAAATCCATGGTGAAAATCAAAAATTATTGGTTTAAAGTGTATCTCTTACCTAGAGAAGATGAAATCCCAAGAGAAGATGAAATCCGAAGTCTTTTAGCCTCTAAATGGCCTCAAATTTGACTACAATCAAGCCCTAGCCACCTAAACCAAAGATTGAAGATTACTTAAGCGTAAAAAGGGTGGCCACAGTAAAATTGTGAATTTTTTTAGGGGTTAAAATCTGCTGTCGGGTCGAGGGCACCGTCGGCACTGAAGACCCGAAAATTTCATATTTTGATTTTTTTTAATTTTTCAATTTCCTATCGACTTACTCCAAAATTTTTAGTATTTTAAACACAAATTTTTATCTAACAATAATTCACAAAACAAAACATTTCACCAACATGAATTTTTACAAACAACAACAAACTAACTTTTATATATGAAATTACACTTTTTACAAACACAATTTTTTTAATTACACAATCACACATATTAAACAAATTAATTATAAATCAGCATCAAAATTAAGCCTCAAAACTAAACTCTGTCACAAAAATATACACACAATCAAAGTTCAGAATTCTAAAGTAAGAAAAAAAACAAATCAAACCAAATTAAATACACACAATTACACTAAATATATATAATATTCTAAAATAGATAGAGAATTTAAAGTCTAAAATTATTATGCCTCTTCTTCAGTGCTTTCTCCTCCTCTAATATCTCCCATAGATTGGTACGGGAATTGATCTGTCAAATTTTCTTTGATCCACCCATTTTCTTTAAACATCCGAACAAATCCTACCTCAAAAGTTCCAGTGTGATCAAAAATTTTCTTTCATTCTCCAATCTAAGTGATTAAAAAGGTATTTAAAATATCCTACTACATTCATAATACTCTGAAGTTCCCTTTCAATTTTCTTTAATTTCTTTTCCAAAGTAAGCGAACTTCCAACTATTGGTGGTATTAATGTAGTTGAAGCATGTGAAGATTGATCTATGATGGCTTCTAATACTTCATTTGCATTTCCACAATAATTCTCATCTATAGGATTCATGGGTTCCCAAGGTAATAAAGTCTTTTCCCAACTTTTATATGGAACTTGGGCTTGAGTGCGAATCTAAAAGATGGTAGATGGATGGCCAAGTCCATAAATTGGTCCATTAGTAAGGATACCCATAAAATATTTAAATATAATAGACACTATATCAATGGGTTTTCCATTTGAATGCAGTAATTTAAAATAGCACATTCTTTGGTGACTCTAATAATTTTCATTGTAGGGAATAATTTTGCAGCAATAAAGAAATGCCATTGCTTCAAAATTAGATTAAGTAATGAATTGGAGAAACTAAGATATCCTTCATCTCGTATCTTACACATATCACTTTCATCCATCAGAAGATTATACACATCTTGCATCAAATCTCATGTATGAATGAAATTTGTATAATGATAGATTGGAATGTTGTCTATCATATACTATTCATTAATCCTTGCAGTAGTAAATGGTACATCCTTACCTCGTACGAAGACAACACTTTGAGTAATTCCATGTAAGTTGCATAAAACTCTTTCACCATAGGTACGACAACCGCAGACGTAGTGTAACTCAGAACTTCCCAATGCCTTTGTAGAATGATTTTATTAATCGAAAAAGTAGGATTGATCACTTTATTATTAACAAATCCTCTTTCCTTAACTAATCTCCTCTTCGTAATAAATTTATCGTATAATCGCTTCGCGTCGAAACTAATTAAATTTCTTTAAAATTTCTTTAGTTGAAAACTTCATACTTCAAAGTATTTTTGGAATTGGAAGCCATGGAATCCAAAAATTGGAAGCCATGGACTCCATACTTCCCAAGGATGTTTCTAGGTCTTTTTAAACTCTTCTCGGTGGTTATTATGAAGTGAAATCAAGCCAAAACCCACCAAAAGTCATCTAAAATCGTCCAGCCGTACTCGGCATCGTCGGCGCTCCTAATTGGAGCTGTCGGTGCTGATGTCCATTATCTAGGGCACCATCGGCGTCCATTCTAGCGATGTCGGTGCTAGTGGGCAAAATTGCGATTTTCATTTTTTTATTCAACTCAATTCTAAATTTTCATCCAATACCAATATTTGACTTAATTTATAATAAATGCAACTATGTAGGATTATTATCTACTAATATATAAGTCACTTAACAAACTAAAAAGTAATACATAGCAATATAAGTATGGGTTGCCTCCCACAAAGCGCTTGGTTAACGTCGTCATTCTGACATACCATTTGTTTAGTTGGGTTGACTTAACATTAAAACTTCTTTAAATTGGGGTATGTGTCATTCATAATAATGTTTCAAACCATGCTAATTAACTTTAAATATCTTTTCAGTGTTAGGATCTTTAATAACAACAGTTCCATAATGATAGAATTTAATCACTTTAATTAGTCCTAACCATCTGGATTTTAGTTTTCTTGGAAAAAATCTCAATCTAGTATTATATAATAGAACATCTTTTCCAGGTTCAAATTTCTTCTTAACAATCTTCCAATCATGGCATATTTTCATTTTCTCTTCATAAATTTTTGCATTATCATATGCTTCATTTCTAATCTCCTCAAGTTCATTGAGTTGCAAAAACCTTTTCTCACCATCATCCTTTAAATTAAAATTAAATTTCTTTAATAGCCCAAAATGTTTTATGTTCCAATTCTACTGGTAACTGACCTGTTTTTTCAAAAATCAATCTATATGAGGTCATTCCTATAGGAGTTTTATAAGCAGTTTTGTATGCCCATAATGCAGTATCTAGTCTAGCAGACCAATCCAATTTAGAAGGATTTACGACTTTTTCTAAAATGCATTTAATTTCACGATTTGATATTTCTACTAGACCACTTATTTGAGGATGATAAGCAGTAGATAATCTATGCATTATATCATATTTCTTGATTAA
>NW_018231449.1:29726-31981 GCF_001263595.1 Phalaenopsis equestris | reverse complement strand
AATAAAATGTTCTGCATACAAAGTGAAGTACTAATTCCTTTAATATCTGCTAAAGTCCATGAAAAGCCTTTTTAAACTTTTTCAACGTCTCTATCAACTTTTGTTCCTGAATTTCAGTTAACTCAGAAGATATAATAACAGACAATGTAGATGACTCTCCTAAAAATACATATTTTAAATGGGCAGGTACAATCTTCAATTCAAGTTCAGGTGGTTTAATACTTGAAGGAATAAGATTTTTACTATAATTTTCCAGCAAGTCTAATGCTTCAAATTTGCCCTGAATATAATCTAAATCTTCTTCTTTTACTTCATTTTCAATATCAAAACTCTCTCCTTACTCTAATTTATCTTCAAATTTATTCTTAAACTGTTCATTACTTAGATAATCAGCTACTTCCATCCTGAAACATTCATTATCTTTTTCTATTGCAGGATATTTCACAGCTTTTGCTATATTAAATTTCACTTCTTGATCATTAATTCTCATAATTAATTCTCCTTTTTACACATCTAGTACAGCTCTCCCTGTTGCAAGAAATGTTCTCCCTAAAATAATGGGAATTGCTTTATCTTCCTATATATCCAATACTATAAAGTTTACAGGGAAAATAAATTAATGCACTTTTACTAGCATATCTTCTATAGCTCCTTTTGGATAAATTATTGATCGATCAGCTAAATGAAGAGTTACAGTAGTAGGGGAAATTTCTCCCAAATCTAAATGTTTAAAAATTGATAAAGGCATAAGATTAATACTGCTCCTAAATCACATAAAGATTTTCCGTAAAACTTTTCTCCAATTGCACAAGGTATAGTAAAACTACCAGGATCTTTTAATTTTTCAGGAAGTTTTTTTCTGAATAATAGCACTACACTCTTCACTAAGTGCAATGGTCTCATGATCTGTAGACTTCCTTTTCTTGTTTAATACATCCTTCATAAATTTAGCATAACTTGGCATTTGTTCCAAAGCTTCAACAAAAGGAATATTTATCGTTAACTTCTTACGGATTTCCAGAAATTTGGAAAATTATTTATCATTATTCTTTTGTTTCAGTCTTTGAGGAAACAGATGTAATGGTTTTTCTAATGGTCTCTGTGTTTGTTCATTTTCTTGTTGATCATTTTCCATTTCATCCTTTTCTTCATCAACTTTTGTTTCTCTTTGGATCCTTGTTTCAACTTCTTTTCCACTTTGTAAATGAATAACTTTATTTTGATCTTTTGGATTAACTTCCACAGTACTTGGAAGAATTCCAGAAGGTCTATTACTAAGTGCAGTAGCAATATGTCCTAATTGATTTTCAATATTTCTAATAGCAGCCCATTGATTCTGTATTTGATTTCTCATATTCAACATTACTTATTTCATCGTCAACTTCTTTTCCTTAACTGGTGGGTTAGGGTTGAAGTTAAATCCCGGAGGATAATAAGGTCAAAAATTAGGATTTCCTTGATTGTTCAGATTTTTGGAGGGATTCACCCAATTATTTGAATTATTTCAACTAAAATTATGGTGATTTTTCCAACCAGGGTTAAAAAAGTTAGAAAAGGGATTGTTATTTTGATTATTTATAGTGTTTAATGTTTCATAAGATGATTGAGTATCAATAATCTGTCATAGTGAATTCTCCTCTAATATCGGGGGTACTTGAGAATAATTCATTCCCATTTGTCAATCTTTTTAGAAATAGCAGCAATTTGAGATGCTAAAATGGACATTGCATCAGAATCATGAATACTAGCTACTCTCTTAGGATTTACCCTTTCAGAGGGCCATTGAAAATTATTAGTAGTCATTTCTTCAATTAAAGAATATGCTTCATCAAAAGGTTTTGACATTAAAGAACCACCCACAGCAGCATCTATAATAGATCTCAGTGATCCTACTAATCCATTGTAAAATGTTTGAATTATCAACTAATCTTGTAAAGCATGATGTTGACATTTCCTAAGAAGATCTTTAAATCTTTCCCAAGCTTCATATATAGATTCCCCTTCAAACTGACAAAAAGATGTAATATCACTTCTAAGTTTAGCGGTTTTCGAGGGTGTAAAATATTTCGCCAAGAATTTTTGTGATAGTTCTCCTCAAATTCTAATAGATCCAGGTGCTAACAAATTTAACCAAGCCTTGACTTTATCCCTTAATGAAAAAGGAAAAAGTCTAAGCCTAACAACATCGTTAGATACTTTGTCATATTTAAATGTAGCACAAATTTCAAGAAAACTAGCAAGATGAAAGTTAGGAT
>NW_018231449.1:1453-29605 GCF_001263595.1 Phalaenopsis equestris | reverse complement strand
ATTGTAAAATGTTTGAATTATCAACTAATCTGGTAAAGCATGATGTGGACATTTCCTAAGAAGATCTTTAAATCTTTCCCAGGCTTCATATATAGATTCCCCTTCAAACTGACAAAAAGATGTAATATCACTTCTAAGTTTAGCGGTTTTCGAGGGTGGAAAATATTTAGCCAAGAATTTTTGTGATAGTTCTCCTCAAATTCTAATAGATCCAGGTGCTAACAAATTTAACCAAGCCTTGACTTTATCCCTTAATGAAAAAGGAAAAAGTCTAAGCCTAACAACATCGTTAGATACTTTGTCATATTTAAATGTAGCACAAATTTCAAGAAAATTAGCAAGATGAAAGTTAGGATTTTTAGTAGGTGAAGCTCCAAACTGATTATTTTGTACCATTTGGATAATAGCAGGTTAAAACTCAAATGAATTAACAGCAATATCAAGATTTTGAAAAGTCAAGTGAAGTTCATCTACTATTAGATTCGCATAATCTTTTAAAGATCTTTGTTGATTTTCATTTATTAGATTATCTAAGTTATTCGCCATTTCTTGTAAATTCTTAATTTCTCTTTGTTGTTTTTGAATTTTTCTAATAATACGTTCTAATTCTGAATCGTAAGGTACTAAACCTTAAGATCCAATATTTCAAATAAACAAAGAAAGCAAGCAAAGTAAAACACTCTAATAAAAATATTTCTTTTTGAATATTTAATTTTTTAATTTTTTTAAATTTTTTTAATAATAATAATTTTATATGGTATATATATTATCTCTAAATTTCCTAGTTTATCAAAACTATTTAATTCAACCGTTACCTTCCCCATGCAACGATGCTAAAAACTTGATCTAACTATTTTGTTGCGATAGATTGTGTAAAATTTAATTAACTATAATCAATTAATGTTTGGATTCTATGAAAGTATACATATCATTATCAAGTAAAAATGGACTTTCTATTTAACCCCTAAATATCAATTTTATGGGGAA
This sequence comes from Phalaenopsis equestris, assembly GCF_001263595.1. NCBI lineage: Eukaryota > Viridiplantae > Streptophyta > Magnoliopsida > Asparagales > Orchidaceae > Phalaenopsis > Phalaenopsis equestris. The sequence goes on along the minus strand of NW_018231449.1, from coordinate 28,618 downwards.
GGCTTAAATTGAAAATGAAAAATTTGCTATGAAATTCACAGAAACTAAATTGAAATCACTATCACTAATTTTAATTGTTGAGATGTAATCAAAATTAAATTTCTAAACTATTATCAGATCAAATATGCAAAATTTAAAACAGTAAATACTAATCTATTAACTACGTTTATGTAACGAAGATTCTTATGTGAAAATACATCTTTCCCACTATAGTGAGGCTCTGGTAAAATGAGATGAGATAAATGTTCATAATATGTATTGTGCCAAATAGGAGCAATTTTAATTTTCTACCCTGATACAGTGCATAGAAAATCATTGGCTAATCTCAGTGTTTAGTCCCTAAATCCGTGGCTAGGCAAGGAAGATACTGGCTCACTCTATAGCTCCCACTTCCCTTCACCTAAAGGCTAGCTCTCGCTTCAATTTTTAAACACTAAGACTGAATTGAAAATTTTAGTCTGTCACCCTAAAGGTTCTCCAATTTTACACCCAACAAAGAATATTTTCCTGTTTATTTGTACTTAATTCCATAAATGATGTTCTCCTTCATGGAATCACATGTGATCCTTACTCTGTCGTAGAACTCATACTCCATTTCATGTATCATATGTTTCACAACACATTTTAATAATTCAATTGGCCAGATCAAAAAGTAAATTAAGTTATGAGTTGAAAAATCATCACAGTTTATTTTACGATTTAATATTGGCACATTCATATTATCTCTTCATTTTACCGCATCTTAGAGTAGGGAGAAAGACAGAGGGAACTACTCAGACTTCATGAGAAAGAAATAATAAAACACAAATTTCATATATAAAAGAAAGTTCATACAACACTGATAAACAAATAATACTTATCTGAAAACTCTTTTTCAAAGCAAATCCTTTGTAGTCTTTCCTTAGAAATGCATAAAGAAGATATCTCTCACTTTTCTCCTTCTCCAACACTCTTACAGAAAGTTTTACACTAAATCTCACCACTAAAACTCTAAACTATAAAAGCAAAATCACTAATTGACTCCAATATGGAAGTGGAATGGAATGATGTGGTGTGAAAAATGAAAGTAAATGGGTGAAAAACGTAGAGGAACGCTTTTTCTATTGAAATTTAGCCCCAAATAGAGCCCAAGGTCGGTTCTCCAAGAGGTGCCTCCAAAAACTCTTCAAAAAATCGTCCAAATACATTGAACCTTCTAGAAAGGGGTCTGTACCACCTTTAGCACCATTGGCGCTGAGTAAAAAACTCTCCGCGTTAATTTGTTCTGCGCCGTCGGCGCTGGCGGTGCTGAACATTTCTTCAAAAACATCATTTTGACTCCAAATTTCATCCTTTTTGCTTTCTTTTTGCTTTAAGCCCTAAAATTCAACAACTTGCAAGAAAACATCAAAATACCTTCCATTAAAGTGCAATATCATCAAAAATATGTATAAAATAAGAGTCTAAAAATGCATATATATTTTATGTGTGTATCGGAATCCTCCGGTAGACACGCCAATTCCATAGAAAGTTTTGCTAGAGCATCAGCATGGGCATTACCTCCACAAGGAATCCGATATAGAGTCACATTAGGAATGTGCTCTAATAGCTTCATCGCGTAGAAATGGTATTCTACTAATCTTGGTTTCATAATCTTGTATTTTCCAGAAACTTGTTGAATTTGTTGAATGATAAGTAAGTTGAGAGTCACCATAGATGAAAATATCTGTTATATCCATTGAAATTTCCAACTCCAACCTGGTGATTAACGCTTCATATTCTGGTTCATTATTTGTACATTGCTCTGTTAGGTGACAGGAGAATCTTAACATACCCTTATCTGGCGTAATAAAAATCAAACCAATCCCTAATTTACCTGGTATAATTATTTCTGATCCTTTATCTTTCCTTATTGAAGAAGCTCCATCAAAATACATTTCCCAATGCATGGCATTGGAGGGTTCTATTTGTAGTATTTGCTCGTCTCACAGTTCAATGTCTAGTGGGGATCCAGCTGGAAGTGGGTGTACAGCGAGAAAATCTGCTAAAATCTGTCCCTTGCAGCTCGGAGGGGAACAAAAGTTATATCAAATTACAATAAAATCATCGACCATCTCGCTAGACGTCCAAAAAGTGTTTGTCGGGTCATCAAATATTGCAACTAATTAACTTTTGAAATGAAAGTAATTTTATGAGAAAGCATGTAACGCCCAAGCTTTTGGGCGACGAAAATTAAACTTAGACAATGCTTCTAAATAAGCGGGTACTTTATCTCTGTCGGTATTAAACGATGACTCAAGTAGTAGAGTGCATTTTCTTTACTTGGGCTAATATGACTCCGAGAGAGTCGTCTAAAGCTGCAGTGTATAGTATCAACGGTTTTCTCGGGATAGGGGCTGCCAGAACATGAGTTGTCATTAAGTATCGTTTAACATCCTCTAAGGCACACTAGCATTTCTTTTCCCAAATGAATTTGGAATCTTTTTTAATTAATGATGAGAAGGGCTAACAACTACCTGAGAGATTATAAATAAAGCATCTCAGATATGCCAACTTCCCTTTGAATGATCATAGTTATTTCAAAGTTTTGGGAGGAGGCATTTCTAAGATAGCTTTCTAAGATAGCTTAAGATAGCTTTAACCTTATCCGGGTCGATCTCAATTCCCCGATGACGGACAACGAATCCTAGAAATTTCCTGGAGGTAACGCCGAAAGCATACTTTAAGGGATTCATCATAAGATTGTAATGTCGTAATCGTTCGAACATGATCCTCAAATCTTACAAATGGTTTTTTTTCTGTTTACTTTGGATGACCAAATGATCTACATAGCACTCCACTTGGTTGTGAATGAGATCATCAAAAATCTTCGTCATTGCACGTTGATATGTTGCTCCAGCATTCTTTTATCCAAGCAGCATCACTGTGTAACAGAAAATCTCAATTGGTGTTCCGAATGTTGTAAGTGATGCATCTTTTGGAGCCATCTTTATCTGGTTGTATCCTGAAGATCCATCCATAAAGGAGAAAATTTCATGTGTTGAAGTGATGTCCACCATTAATTCTGGTATCGGTAATAGAAACTCATCTTTTGGACAAGCTTTATTCAAATCCCTGAAGTCGACACATACACAGATTTGTCCATTTTTCTTCTTAACTGGTATGACATTGGCTAACCATGTGGGGTATTGCTCTTCTCTTACAAAGTTAGTGTCTATTAATTTCTTCACCTCAACAATGAATTGTTTCTCTATTTCGAGGTGCATCCTTCTAGGAGCTTGTTTCACTAGGGTCATATTATTGTCTACCCCAAGTCTATGCACTACAACTTTTGTTGATAGCCCCGACATTTCATCGTAACTCCAGGTGAAGAAATCTTTAAATTCTGATAATAACCTTATTAGCTCTATTGATTCTTCTTCGCCGAGTAAGGAACTTATAAAGGTTTGTCGGGGCTGCTCCTTAGTCCCAAGGTTAATTTCTTTTAATTCATCAACTATTGATTTAATTTATTCTTCAAATTATGGAGCGGCATCATCTATTAACGGATCTTGAGAGTCATCCTGTACATCAAGGTAGTCCTCTTTTAATTCACAAGTAACAACCACGACATGCAAAATTCAGAATCATCGACTGGTCCTACAGTACCAAATCCGAGACCCTGTTTTGAATTGGGAGTTCGACTTTTAACATTCCACAATTCTTCAAAAAGTTGTAGCTTACCTTTTGGATTTTGCTTTGGCACACATCTCTGTTGTATTAATTTTTGTACACAAGGAGAAAAGTAATCAAAAGGTAATTTCGTTTATTCATTAGAATCATTATCTAAATTTACATTATTTTTAGAACTAGTAGAAGGAAATACATGATAAAACAATCAATTTCAAACCATCACTACGGACTTCCTTGACCTCTAAACTATCTACTTTTTGAGGGTAGATCGGACTAGGGGTTATGGCATTCACATAGTGGTGGATCCGATCGTACATCTACTCATATTCATCTTTTTCCACGTCTTACAAGAAGATTTTTTTCTGAGGTTTCTTTTATTTCATCATCATCATTTATTCCTTGGAACTTTCTTCATCAGAACTTTCTTCAATGTTGATGTTGATGGTTCGCCTAGTCCGTTCAACAATTGTATTGGTTCTTCCTCGTCCACGTCCCCAGCCTCAATCTCGGGTGTATGGGCGAAAAGAACCTCAATCACCTTATTGTGAAGAGATGATAGTAGATTATCACAACGGAGTTAAATGGCCTCTTCTTTGTTATCTTTCCAAATCTTGCACTTCATTTGATATAACTTTGTGAGAAAAGACTGTTTTCTTCGGAGGTGAGTAGTAGGCGGCGCGTAGTAGCCAGCGTCTTCATGAATGCCTACATCATGTACTGAAAATGGTTGTAAATCTCTTTTAATACAATGTTCTTATCCTTTTTTAAAATTTTTGAAGCATTGATGTAATGATGACGTAACCATATTATGCTCGTGAATCCATGGTCATCCAAGTAGAGCATTGAAAGAAGTCTTTGCATCGATGATATGAAATTTTGCAGTTGTTACTAGTTCTCCAGCTTTCATTAATAATGTAATTGATCCAAGGGCTCTTTCTCTTTTCTGATTAAACCCCCTTAACATCATTTTATCGACTATAAGCTCCTGAGCTTCAATGTCCAAATATGCTAACTTCCACAGACTCATTAAGTTGAGTGATGCTCTCGGGTCTACCAAGACTCTTGACAATACAAATATGTAGAAGTTGATGGAGATATAGAGTGGTCGGTTTTGGTCAGTAGTACTGAGCAACAAGTCTTCATCCGTGAAGGTTATCAAACGGTGTTCTTTTAATAAACAAACTTCATCTGAGGATGTGCTGGCCAACTGAGCTAAGAAAATCTCTGGGTCAAGAAAGGCTGTAAACAGAGATTCTCTCATCTCCTTCAATAGGATTAGAGTGTCGTAAATGCTTAATTTGGCCGACAACCTCCAAAGATGAGCTAGCATGTTATAATCAACTTTGTATTATCCTCTGATTTTTACTTGGTTGTGTGGCTCTTCCACTGGTGGAAGTAGATGTAGCTCTTCTTGAGTTACTATCTGTTTTCTTTATCTACTGGAGTTGACCTCAAGGATAATACTTTCCCGCTCCTTAGATTTACTTCTGCGATTTTTTCTTCCTGAGATGTTGTAAGAAAAATTTTTGATATTCTTTCTTCATTAAATAGATCCAATTTGATGGTAATTTGTGTACCATGACACTCAAGGACTGGCTCCTCGCTCTCAATGCTATCGTAACCAATATTATCGATGTCTTCTTCATTCTCATTAACGAGTTTATCAGACTCAAGTACGATTTGAGGATCGGTTTGAGAATTGAGATCATAGTTAGATTGAACAAAGCAAGTTATGTTATCATTAGAAACAACCAAAACGTAGCTGAAATCATAATCATTATATTCATAATACCCCAGTTGGGCAAAAAGATAATCATACATGGACAGGGATTCCAGGATTTTCTTCCCCGAATCTGAGATAACAGAGGCAGCCACTACCCCCACCCCCCCCCCCCCCCCCCCCGTGCTATCAGTTTTAAGAACATGACTCTTTTCCTTCTCTTTTGGTTGTCGTGACTTCTCTAGCAAAATGTCCAACTTGGGCTGAGCAGGTTGTAGACCCTGAATGGCTGCTTGAGCTGAAACGGTCTAAATCTGATCCAGTATCTTCTTGGATGACTTGCTCCAAACTATGCTCCATCCATCTTTATTTGTATATGGATCTATTGGAATGATGGGTTTGGCCAACATCATATTCATCGAACCTTTTTCAAGGTCTTTCAAATATTCTTTCGGTATTGTTTTATTTCCTTCTTTAAAGTTCCACTCGAGCCAATCTTTGAAGACAAAGTAACCTTCTATTGTATGCCCCAACATTCTATGGTAGAGACAAAAATTAGGACTATCTTTATTATCAAACTCTTTAGGCTTCTTTGGTTATGGCAAATTGAACTCTGGCTTCTTCATCAAATTTCTGACATCTTTAACAAAGCCTCATCTTTGAAGGAATATTGTCTTCTCCTTCATTCTGAAAGAGTCAAACCCGTTCTTTCTTGTGTCTGGTATGATCCTCCTTGGTATGGTTGTTGGCTAGACTGTCCATACTGTTGTACTTGCTTTTGAGCACGCTGTAACAATTGTTGAGAACTTTGGTGAGAATGTTCTACTTGTATTTTCATTGGTTGCTTTCCTTTACCAACTGTTTCCACTGTCCCAGACCTCTTCTCGAATTCTCTGGTTGTCCTAGTTTTCTCTGCTTTCTCTTGAGAATCCATATGTTTAACTTCCTCTTGTAAACTGTTAGCTTTAACTGTTATCTTTACTTAACAATTTCTTGAAGGACTTGATGGTGAGTCCCTTGAACATCAAAGCTACTGGTACATGTATGCTTTTTGTGTAAAATCTCAATCTCATGTTGTTTCTGTACTTGAGCCTCACATTTCATGCTACAGTTTCTCCACCTTAAGATATACTCCACTAGAGTATCATTGGGCCTTTGCTTTTCCACTATGAGATCTCCAATAGAAACATGGTGTTGTGCTCCAGCAAATCTCTTTACGAACAATTGTTCCAACTCGACAAACGTATTAACCGATTTGTTAGGTAGCTCGACATACTAATTAAAATCAATCCCCGATAGGCTGCAAAAATTGTTAGAAGAGTAGGGCTTCATTATCTCCTTTGTTGCCACAACTGGCCCGAAAATGTACTAGATGTTGTCTGGGATTCTCAGTCCCGTCGAATATCTTGAAGTTCGGTGACACAAAACCCTTAGGATAGGGTACGGTATCAAACTCCTCCAGGTAAGGTCTACCCCTTAAAATTAATGCACTACCTCATCAAACTCCTCCAGGTAAGGTCTACCCCTTAAAAATAATGCACTACCCTTAGATTGGGCTAAGACCTCTTGAACTTGTTGTTTGAAGAATTGTTGGATATCCTTCTCAAGCATGTTATTTGGCAAGGAATCTTTCTTTTGCTGCTCTTCGCCATTAGCTGAAGCAACTTCTCTTCTCTCATTAGTAATATGGATTACTTTAGGCTAGTTAACCCTTAGAGAAGCTACCTGTTGAGACTGGTATTGTCCATTAACTGTAGCCATGGCGGCCATTGTGGCGGCCATCTCATCCATTCGCTTTTCCATTTGACTAATATATTCATCCCTTAAGAAAATAGCCCTGAGTAAATCATTTGTGACGTTCTCGTTGATGAGAGGTTTGCGTGCTAATGAAGTAGCTCTAGTATCGATGACATGAATATCCATGAAATCCTCATCGAGGTAATTATTGAAATCAAAATCCTCATCCTCATGATTAATTGATTAATTGTTACACCATAATTGTTACACCATGTTCTTTGGCTAGCTCAAAAATCTCAGCTCTGAGCTTTTTAACCTTTTCTTCGATTATTGATTCATTGATTTTTTTGAGATCCAGAGGATTTTCTTGAACATCCTTCACTTGTTCGTCAAATCCTGTAGCATATATTTCAGACTTTGGTTCCACTTTGTCATTCTACCCTGCGTGCTCAGCAGACTGTATTGGTATGGCGACTTTGGGTATCCACACCCTCTTTCTTGACGATGATGTCTTGAGATGGGGTATCTTAATAGAGGCATCGACATGTCGGAGGGGATTGTTCTCCCCATGGTGCTAATCAATCACAATACCAAATAATTTCTTAATTTTTTCCCTCTTCGGAACATTCTTGTGAGTAATATTTGGTTGAACCCTTGGACCCAGATACGACTTGACCGGTAAATGTCCTGTAGATTTTGGAGCAGTAGAGGCAACAAATTTTGTAGTGATAACTGTAGTATCAATTTAGCTTCCCAGATAGATTCTAACCGGAATACAAGTTGGTAAAACTTCAACTGACTTGTGGAACTATCAGGAAATCTTAGCATCCCTTATGATTTCTTTCTTCATTTGCGGGGACACCGCCTTTCTCACTCGCTTAAGCAATTTGAACACTGAACATCCTTTTTTAGTGCCTAGTTTCTAGAAAACTGTACTGACTCAAGTGGTAGGAGCATGGAGCATGCTTCTTCCTTCCCCCACCATGTCTATGAGGTGATGGTAAAGTAGCAACGATCTTTTGGATACGTTCGTACCACTAGTATCCATTAAGGAATAGAACCTACTCCCTTGCAGAAGTGGAGAGGTCTCCTGTAATCCAAAATTTCTCCTCATGAGGAAAGTCATTAGTCGGTACTTTCTCTAAGATTTGGGCCTTAGCTGCCCTCCTACCTTTTCGATTGTGGCTCTTTCTTTATGATCGAGTTAGCGATGTAGACTTTGAACTTGATCTAATCTCAAACACTGACAAAGGGATGGAAAATTCATCAATTTCATCTTTTACGAACATAATCTCCTTTCCTTTAGCAGAAAAGGGAACAGCAAACTTGGCAGGTGCAGGGGGGTAGTAGTTTTCACCTTTTTGAAAGAAGGGAATTTTTGGGGACAGTTCAGATCAAATTCAGCAGATGGCTCCTAAATTTCCAGAGCGGTGACCTTCACTACAACAAATGGGGCCTTTCTAAGGGTGACTTCAAGTTCATCTAATCCATCTCCAAACTTTATGGTGGGAGTGACATTATGAGTGTTGCGGCTAGTTGGTAAATTACAGAAAAGGGTGAGCATAGGGAATGCCATTGCAATGGCTTCAAAAAGAAAGCTCTAAGGTTAGTTATTTGGTCAATACTTTGTAATTCTAGTGCGAACACTAAAAATATTAACAAAGGTCGGTCCATAGACTGGCAAAATTTGTTTATTTTATTTTTAGTTTGTGACGGTTTTACAATTTAGTAAAAATAGTTTGAAAGTTGATGGATTTAATTAGTTAAAGAAGTTAAATAGCAAACACAGCATGACACGATTCAATTTAATTTGCAAAATATCAAGCTAAGCTCGAAGAGGGAATTAAAGTTTAGGACCCAGTGTGGGACCGACTTCACAATGCATAACACCCAAGCGAAACTAGTCCACCAACACACCTATTGGGGGTCCGACCCCATATAATGATCAAAAGTCCTTAATGAACCCTAAATCTCTCTGCCCAAGAGTGGTTGAACAGATGGTCCTGAATTTTGAAAGAGTTGACTGCACTTTCCCAAGATAGAAATGGGTACAGCATGCCAACATAAGAAAGGTAATTTGATTCATGATGGACATGAACACATTACTGATGTATGAAGAAAAGATTTGTTAATTTAAATGGAAATAGAAGCTAATCCCTAGCAGAGTCGCTAGAATCTATGGCACTATTTTTGGTTGAGGAGTTGCCTATTAAAAGTTGTCGGTCACCGGAATCAAAATCTTGTCGTCCGCTTTTGAAGGATGTTTTAATTTACATATGTATAGAAGTTTAGAAAAAAATATAAAATCAAACTGATCCCATATTTTTCATAGTTTAAATAAAAGAGCACTATATCTCAAAGCCTATATCTATCCCGAAAGATAAACACAAGGCCTGAAACAAGACTTGAGGATGAAGGATGAGGTTTGATCAAATAAACAAAGAAATATATGACATTCATTTGGTCTGTGAAATTATTTTATTTGCCTACAAGTTCCCCTATTTAACACAAAGAATTAAATAGGGTGAATTCAGAAAAGCTTCCTATAAGGGCAAGCCCCTATAGTTAGTTACATCTTAGATAACTAAAGTCACCTAAGAAACTCTCGATAAAAATCAGGGGATATTATCTTCAAAGAAGACAAAGGATTAGAAATTTTCAACGATATCAGATAAAGAGGTGTGAAAGGGGAATGATTCAGATTTGGAATATTTTGTTGTAGAGTCCAAAGGAGTAAGAACTAGGGGATGTCACTGATTTTGAGGAGGACCTCTGTGACTTCCCAAGCTATCTTTGGTTTGGCTTCAATTTTGGATACTAGAATTATTGAATTTTTCATCCTGCCAATTTTATTAAGTAGGGCTTACATTCGTATGAAACAATCACACAAATAGCCTAGAAGATATGAGGATTTAGGTCGTGACAAACGACAACCTTGAAATCCTAAGATGAGTTAGGGCTTATATTGTCAGCATAGTTGTACAAAGGCCTAAAGATGAGTTGAGGATTTATGTTGCATAAGCAAACAACCTTGAAATCTTATGGCTTTTTGTTTAATTCCAAGATAAGATATGTTATTGTAGATCCTCCTCCTGTTAAAGATAGTCGTGCTTCCCATAATGTTAGCCTGAGCTCCTCATCGTGACGAGTTTAAGGTTTCTAATGTGTCAAGTTAAGATATCAAATCAGATGTCCCTATGGTTATGGTCATTTAGTATTATACGACATATTAAAGTTGATTTGAGCAACACCGATTAGGATCCTACGGTTTCTTCATTCTGGCACCACTATTTTCTATCGGATTCACTTAGTCCAAATGAATTTACTAAAGTCAAGTTAATGAGTTCCATTTTTTCATTTATATCGTGGGAAATCTCATTAGCAACCGTAGGTTACCTCCTTCAAGGGATTCCCGATCATTTGATAGAGACATCTTAATTTAGTTCCAATTATTGTTTTGTGATGTTTGTGATTAAATTTTGAGTTGTCTTATATTTAAAATGTTTTGGCGGTGAATTTACTCTTGATTGAATTTAGGTTTGGTTTTAGTTTTGTCGCTATCCTAACTATCCTAACAGTTTTGGTTTTCATGCAGAGTGACATCATTGTTTAACATGCGAGTTTATAAGCATAAAAGTACAGTATAGAAAGTATGAGAAAAGTAAGCACTATAAACAGTAAAATTGTACCTGGCAAGTCTTCTCGTTCCTTTACCAGAAAGGTTAGTACTTGTAAAGCATATATATATATATATATACACATATATATTTCTGGCCTTCCACTCCAATATTTTAATCTCAATGCTCTTTTCAACATTGGATGTGCCTTTGGGAGACCTTTGAAAGTTGATGCCCCCACATATAATAAAGCAAGGCCAGCTCTAGCTAGAATCCTCATTGAGAGAGATATTACTCTCCTTGAAATTAATAGACTATGGATTGGCACTGATACAGATGGGTTCTGGCAGAACGTGGTACTAGAACAAAAATACGAAAACCTTACTATTGCTATCATTGCAAGATTTTTGGGCACACCAATGATAGGTGTTTCAGGCTTCACCCCCCTCCAAGGAAAAATGTGCACATTCAGGAAAAGCTTAGTCAGCCTAGTGCTCAAGAGCCCACACTAAGTGTGGAACCAACTCCAACAATCAACAAGGTAGACATTTTGGGTACATCCAAAAGCTCCGCAGCCCCTTTTAACTCCAATGCTCTAATAAATACAGCCTCAAGTTTGTTCAGGGAGGAGATAAATGAAATTAATATTATTACCCCACCTAACTCAAATGACTCTCATGGTGAAGTTGAGACAACTGGACAGGAGAACCAGATTGAAACCACTGCTTTTGTAGCCCCTCAGAAGAGGGAAATGGCTGAGATGAAGCAACTATTGGAGGAGGAATGGCAAATCCAAAAATCAAAGAAAAAGAAAAAACAACTGTCAGAAGTTCAGAAACTCAAAGAGGGGACCAATGTGAACACTGGTGTCTTGAAGATGTTTGGGCCTTCTCCATCTAGAGGAAGGACAAGATCCAGATCTCAACCCTCCCTCCAAATTAATCCCCTCCATGATTAATTTACTTTTCTGGAATATAAGGGTCATTATCCATGCTCAGTCCTTAAACAGACTGATCCATCTTACCAAAAAAATACAAAATTTGGTGTTTTGCCATATTAGAACCTATGGTTCAACAAAACCCTCAGAGAATCATTAATAAGTTCAAAGGTTTTTCTCATTATGCAAACAAAAGTAATAACATTTGGTTTTTTTTTGCAGGAATGAAATTCAGTGGCATACCCTATTGGACCACCAAGATTTCATTCATCTTTCTCTCCTAATTCAAGGAAAGTTAGAATTTGCAACCTTCATCTATGCAGGCAGCCACAAGGAGGACATACATGAAATTTGGAGGTGCTTACAACAAATCAATGATCAGATGAACTCTCCTTGGTTGGTTGGGGGAGATTTTAATTGCATTATTTCAGCCACTGAGAATTCTGAAGGGAGAGTACCTAATGCTTCCAAAATGACTTTCTTCAGTGACCAAATTCAGAAAGCTGGTCTTTTTGATTTGGGTTACAAGGGTCCAAAGTTTACCTGGAGGAGGGACAAAATTTGGGAAAGCCTTGACAGGCTAATGATGAATGACTTCTGGCATAAAAATTATCTACTCACCTTTTCTTTTTTACTCACTTAATCTTCACTGGTTCTGATCATAGGCCTCTGCTTATATCTATTACATCCCCTAGCACCACCACTCATCATATCACATTCAGATATTTAAATATGTGGTCCACTCACACCCTTTTTGAATGTTATGTTGCCTCTAACTAGAGTGGTATTGACCATACTGAGCCTCTCACAAAACTTAGCCTCCTGCATGTTAAACTGAGCAAAGCTTTAAAAAAGTGGGGATGGGAGACCTTTGGGAATGTCTTCTCTAACACTTCTGAAACTGAAAGGGAAGTGGAGAAATTGGAAATTACTGTTCAGAATGGCACTGCCACGGAATCTGAAATGCTTACTGCTCAAGCTAAATTGTGTAATGCTATTGATAAATAGGATTTGTTACTTAAACAGAAGGCTTCTATAAACATCTTTACTTGTGGGGACAAGAACACAAAATTTTATCATGCTTGCATTAAGTACAAGAGGAAGTGCAACACTATTCGCTCCATTTATACATCAGAGGGAATTTGGCTTAATGATAATGTGCAAATTGCTATGGATGCTCTCATTTACTATAAAACCTTGTTAAACACTTCTATAGATCTCAATACTGAGCTTGACTACAACTATTTCACTATAGAAATGGAATACTATCACCTCAGACTCACTGAAATCCCCACTAACACTAAAATTTTGGAAGCTCTAAACACCATTGACAGCACTAAATCTGTTGGCCCTGATGGGTATATTGCTGATTTCTACAAGCAAGCTTGGCATATTATTAAAGGGGTGGTGATTGAGGCAATCAGAAGTTTCTTCGGGGGCAGTAACTTACCTAGCTATTTTAAAGATTCTTCCATTGTGTTAATTCCCAAAGGAGATCTACAAAAGAATTGGGACCATTACAGACCTATCAGCCTAACTTCAGTATTTAGCAAACTCATTAGTAAGATCATTGTCAGAAGACTGCAACCTCATCTTAACAAAATTATCTACCCAAATCAAACTGTCTTTATTAAAGGAAGATCTATTACTGATAATGTGCTGCTGGCTCAGGAGTTGACTGGCTAATGTGTTGTTGGCTCAGGAGTTGATTTTGGATTTGGATAAAATCAGTAGAGGGGGCAATCTTATCTATAAACTAGATATCAAGAAGTCCTATGACATAATTGATTGGAGATTTATCCTAAGAATTCTTACTTCCAGGGGGTTTCAACCTGAGTTCTGTAACCTTATTCATAGGTGGCTCATTAATAATAACCATTCTATCATGATCAATAGCCAGATTTGGGGCTCATTTTCAGCTACTAGAGGCCTCAAGCAGGGAGACCCTCTCTCCCCACAATCTTTATTCTATCTATAGACTACCTTTCCAGAATGCTAGATAAGACCAACAATACTCCAAATACCAACACAAATCCACAATGGCCATATCTCATCTCATTTATGCTGATGATATCATGATCTTCTCTAGTGTCCATAAAAATGCTGTCAAGAGGATTCATCAATGCCTGATGCAGTTCCAAAAAAACTCTGGAATGGTGTTTTGCTTAGAAAAATGTAAAATGATTTTTAACAAAAGATCATCATCCATTAGTAAACAGTGGGTATCTGAATACACAGGCTTTTCTATTGCAAAAGCTCCTTTCAAATACTTGGGGGTTGAACTCATTTCGGGAAGGTCCAAATTAATCCAATTTGATGAAGTCTTTCAGAAGATTCAAAACCATCTATCTAGCTGGTCTCACTCATTCATATCCAATGGGAGCAGAATCACTCTTCTCAATAGCATTTTAACCACCTTCCCATCTTACATCCTCCAAACCACATACATGAAGAAAAGTACTCAGATTCAGTTGGAAAGAGTATTCAACAGGTTTTTATGGGCAGGTCAAAGGCAGCAGCTCCACTGGGCATCTTGGCAAAAGGCTGCTAAACCCACCATGGCTGGTGGAATTGGTTTCAAGGGACTCCAACAACTCACACAAATTAACTTATGCAAATTGTGGATCAATTTCAGAGCTCAAACCTCCCTTTGGGCTTTGTATATGAAGGGTAAAAATTGCAAGGGACAGTACCCATCTCTCATCACCAAGAGACTGGGTAACTCTAGAATTTGGACTAATATGCTCAAAGTCAGACATCTTGCTGAGGATATGTACCTTTGGGACTTGAGGAATGGTCAGGTGAATTTTTAGCTTGACCATTGGTACCCCAAAGACTGGCTGGGCCCCCCCACTGATTTCAACTGATTTCAACCCTCAACTCCCCTCAACTCATTGTGTCTGATTTATGGGAGGGAGATTCCTGGTCTATTTCCAAGTTCCAATCTATTTTTTAGGAGCCTCATCTCTCTCAAATATCCAAAGTCAATTTTGATAAGAGCAGAAAAGACTGAATTATTTGGCACAGTTCTGTCAACCAAAGCATGTCTTTGAGGACCAAAGCCATCTATGCCAAAATTTGCTATTGGGATTTGGTCCCTTGGGGTGAAGCAATCTGGAACAAATTCCTTTCCCCTTATATGTCCTTCTTCTGCTGGAGACTCTTCAACAATTTATTACCTACTGATGACATACTTAAATTGAAGGGTTTGAGAGGGCCATCTAGATGTTATCTTTGCCTAAAGGAAGAGGAGAATAGTAACCATCTTTTCTTTATTTGTCAGTTTTCTCAAGCAGTTTGGAAAGAGTTTGTATCCATAATTAAGATGGATGGCCTTGCAATGGACTGATCTAGTCTTGAAGGTGGGTGGCATAGTTGGAAGAGTAGTAACGAAACCATCCCCTTTCTGGTTTCCTGGTTTCTTTGGATGAACAGAAATAAAACTAAACATGAAGACAAACATAGTCATCATTCAAAGGTAACCAGAAACTATGCTTCTTACTTTATCAAGCTGGTTCAGTTCAACAACTTCCCCAATATTTGTAAAACTCAATCCATAATAACTAGAGACTACAACAAGACTGAGAAGATTATTTGGAAATCTCCTGATAAACATACTATAAAGCTTAACACTGATGGAAGCTTTTCTGAGTATGGTACTGGGGTAGGGTGTGTTTTTAGGGATTCTTGTAGCAAATGCTTTTTGTATTTCGATGCCCATACTGAGGCTCAAGATGCATTAGAAGCAGAACTCATTACAATTTTTTGGGCTTTAAATTTTGCCTTAAAAGCTACTTGGTATAAACTTTTGATTGAGGTGGACTCTCTACATCTCATCAACTTTCTGAATTTTGAACAGCTATCCTCTTGGCACCACCTACACTGGAAACATAAAATTTTGAACCTTAAAAGGTCCATTAACTCAAATCTGACTTTCATTTGGCTGGCCAGACATGGACTTTACACAACTTCCACATCTGTTGCTATCAAACCCCCTTCTCCTCTTGCTCTCCTACTTCATGGTGATACAATGGAGACCCCATACCTCAAAACTAAAGTCAAGCATCTTAATGGTCTCTAGCTTTTGGTGGTCTCTCCCATTGTTCCTGTTTAGTGGTTATTTTTTGTAGCTCAATTTGCTTATAGATAAATTCACACCGTGATAGCTATATGTAATTTTTGTACTCCTGTTTCTTTTTCCCCTCTTGTTGGGGCTTGGGATTTAGGTCCCTCTCCATAGGTTAAATTTTGTTTTTTTTTTTTTTGTTGTCTTTATATATATATATATATATATATATATATAATTTCATAAGGATTAAAGAAAGCTTAAAAGGAAAGTAGAAAATACACGTTTGAGGTGTGCCTACTAGATCCTATTTCATAACTTAGTAGGTGTCAATTTTGAGGATGATTCATTAAGCAAATCATAATAAGTCCAAATGTCCTACAAGATTTTCAAAAGATTATGAAGAAGTCTCGGGTAATACCCTAGACATTTCATAGTCCCTGGAATTATCTTAAGATCATTTTGGTCTTATTGTGTTTGCTATATATTTCAACCAATTAATACCCTTATGCTCAGTGAATTATGATGTTTTGATTATCTCTTAAGTGGGGTAACCATCACTTGATATCTCACCTAAGGATTACATAGGTAAAGACCTTTTATGGGCAACTTGACTTAATTAAGGAATTTAGTTAGTTTGATTTTTAAAATGGGCTTGTAGTGTTTTGAAAGATTTGAAATTAATTATAAGTTATTTTCTAAAACCTCATTAGACAAAATTTTGATTAAGCCTAGTTAACTACTAAGCCCTTAAGGTTTAATGGGTAGATTTGCAAAAAGAGGATTTTTAATATTTATATTCTTAATCCTTATCATGAATTATAAATTATCTCAAAACCATTAGTTGGGGGTTAAAATCAGTGAGTTATAATCTTCTAAAATGAAACCCCTCACCTTAACATCTTCATATTTAATTATTGTTCCAAATTTCATTAAAATGAAAAATTATAAATTTATCCTTTATGAGATTCAAAGTGAGGTTGGTCTCTACAACTCATCCCTTTTATGTTTCAATCATCAAGACATGTTATTTTAAGATCACTTATTACCCATTCACCCTCTTGATCAGACCTAATTATTAATTAAGCTTTAAATTCCAAAATTACACTTTTACCCTAAGGCCTTAACCCCTTATAATTCATTAAATTAGACTCAAATGACTTGAAAATTTTATGTTTCCTCACTCATGGGTTAATTAAAACATCAGAGGAGAAAATTTGATTTTTCCAAGTTTATTTAATTTTTACAATTATTTTTAATGCAAAAATAGGGATTTTATATGAAAATTTAATAGCTCCATCAAACTGAGATTTCTGTCCTTAAAAGAATTATTAGAAGTTAATCTAGGTTAGAGAACCACCTGGACCAATTTTCATGGTTTTTAAGGTTTAGAGAACCACCTGGACCAATTTTCATGGTTTTTAAAGTTTTAATTTAATTATTAGAATTATTTATTTATTTTGAGTATTAATTCAATATAAAATAATATTCAGATGGAAAATTAAGTTTTATATTTTTATTAATTCCCTCCAAGTCCAAGAAACCCAAAAAAATAAATTTTATATTTTTATGACTTATATTTTATTTATTAGAATTATTTTAGTGAAAATTTAGAGAAAATCTATTTTTAAGCCTTTTAAGATTATTATCATACTTAGAAAATTGGAAAAATTATTTTAATTATTTCTAAGTGATCAGGAAGCCAAATCTAACATTTTCATGTGTTTTTACAATTTTGCAATTTTTATGACTTTTTAATTAATTTTTAATTATTTAAAGGCTTCAAATTAGCTCAAAAATGATGTGTTTATTTTTATTTAAATTTAATTTTTCTTAGGTTCCTTGGGTTATAAGGAGCACCAAAAACCAACTTTGGTAATTTTTTGAATTGTATTTAATTATTATAATTATTTTAATGTCAAAAATGCATTTTCACTTGATTAGTACATTTAAGTGACCAAATTAACTCCAATTGACTTGAAATTTTTTTAGGAAGCTCCCCTGACATCAAATAGTTTTTATTCTATTTACATTCATAATTACTTTAAATTAATTTTATTTCATTTTTGAGGGTTGGTCATAATTAAGATTATTTTTAATGAGTTAAATCAAGTTTATATTTTTCCTAAGGTCCTCTGACCATAGTGAACCTACCAAAATAAGTTTTATATTTTTCTGATGAGTATTTTAATTATTATAATTTTTAAACCAAAATACGGACCATTAACTTAAAAAATAGATGTCTATACCTAGAGGTATCCCCTAACCTTAAAAATTTCATGAAAATAATCCTAATAACATGTCAAATAAAAACTCCAAAGCTCAAGTCATGGTGAAATTTCTATGTAAATGGAGCTTAAAAATATAGAGAATACTATTTAGTTAATTAAAAAAATATGTGTCAAATAAACTTGAAAATATTTTCACTTTATTTTCCTCTCTTCACTAAGCAACAGGGTATTTTTATTTTATTTTTATGATTTTTCTACACAAAGTTATCTAATTTTATTTTTATGATTTTTCTACACAAAGTTATGGATTTTTGAAGTTTTGGGAATTAAATAAATAGAAAAAAGCTCTTAATTTCCTACTTATCCACGTCATTCTTGTACGCGTCGAATGAACACGTGTCACCGCATGATTGGTCACCACCAGCTGATTCATCCCGCTCTTTTCAAACCACAGTGTTGTCCGGCCGTATCAGGACCCTCCATTCAAAACACGCTTGATTGGACGGTCCTCCATCATTGTCCCAACTTGTTCAACTTAAAAACCATCCATTTTCAAATACTAATATCTTACTCCATTCTTAACCAAATCGAGTGCCATTTTTTTAAAAATTACTCGCCTTGACTAGAAGAACACATCTACACGGTTGATCAACCCTTAAATCAACTCTATGAGAATGGAGAGTGAAATGAAGCTCTGTTTAGGGTTAACTTTCAATAACTTGGTCCAGGAGGGGAAGCCTCAATTGGATGCTTTTGGAAGCTCCGTGGGGGTCCCAAGAGCCTAGGGATGGAGCCTAAAGTTGTGGTGAATCTCCTAGATATGATTTCAACCAAGGCCAAATTAAGGGGTTGATCAAAGTCCACCTTAGGGTGCTCTATGATGCTGTTGATGGGGCTTCTGTGGGAAATCTTCTTCTCTTGCTATGGGGATAGAGTGGGTGCAATTAATTTGAATTTGGTGGAGGTTTGAGGGATGTTCTATTTCTGCCTAGGAATTGAGCTCCAAAATTGAGCTTGAGCAGTGGATTTGAGTGATTAAGGATGCTTGGGTTAAGCTTAAGAGGTCTCAAGGAAGCTTTTGAAGCAATTTGGGAAAGTTTCCCCAGGGAATTTCAAGCTCTTCCCTGTTGGCCATGGAGGGGGGTTTAATAAAAGTGGCTTGGAGAGGCCACCAGGGGCAATTTCTGGGTGTCCTAAGTTGCTTATGTGGATGCCAACAATGTGCAAAAATTCAATTGGGATGAGACAACTTGGATGGGTTTAATTTTGAGTTTTGGCCTAGGTGGAGCTCTTGATTTTGAGTATTCCAGCCACAAAGGTGGTTGGCCGGCTAGAGAAGGGTCACCATCCAGTCCAGGGAGGTTAGGGCCTAGTCTTGGTGAAGTCAATTGGGGTTTTCCATGTGTAAACGTATTCCAGCCACAAAGGTGGTTGGCCGGCTAGAGAGGGGTCACCATCCAGTCCATGGAGGTTAGGGCTTAGTCTTGGTGAAGTCAATTGGGGTTGTCCATGTGTAAATGTACGAGATTGAAATAGTATGTGAAATTGGGTATTTTGAGTTAATTTGGGGCAAATCATGGTTTGGGGCTGGGTTCACCCCTCAAGGCTGGTTTGAGTGCTGAGGAGAATCAGGTGGCTCAGCTTAATCATCATGGTGAGGTCTCTATCCATAGATATTTGGCTAAACATGGATTAGAGTGATTCATTGAAGGTTTTAAAAGTGTCTTAAGGATATTTGAAAGTTTTTTAGCCTCTTTCCAATAATAGCTTGATGATGTGGCATGACTCTCATGGCTTGCCTATGGCTTGGAAGTGGCTTGGCTTAGTCAACTTTCATGAGGCGGTATTTTTGAATTTATGAATTATTTTGGTGGATTTTGGCATGATGATTGATTTGGAATGATTTGATTTTGGATTTAGGACTGTAGGAATGATTTTAATCAAATGGATGATGGAAAGAAATAAATGTCATATCGGCTTTGGACTTGGGCTTTTGAATTTAAGTGTAATGGGCTTGGGCTTTTGAAATTGAAATTAAATTTGGGCTAAAATTTGGGCTAGTTAAATGTTGAGTTTTGCGTGGGAATATGCCATGAAGGATTTGGCAAAGTTTCAAGTGATTTTAAATTGAATTGGTGGGCCAATTTGGAGGATTTAAGCATATAGTCAAAATTGTGCCTTTTTTATTTGAATGAAATTGGGCTTGAATTTTGTTTAGGATATAATCAGGGATGTTGAATTTTGGTTTAGAATTAAAATTGGGAAAGATTGGGGTCAGTTGGGCCAAAATTGGGGTTAATTGCAAAAATGGGGGTTAATTTGGGGACATTTTGGCCTTTAAGGGCAAATTGGCATTTTTGGCCAAATTGAGTAAAATTTGTCAAATCTAGTCAAATTGATGACATTTTTGGCCAAATTGAGTAAAATTGGTCAAATCTAGTCAAATTGATGATCAAAAATAAAAATTGGGAATATTTGGGATTATTTTGGAATTTTTGGGAATTTTTGGAAATTTTTGAATTTTTAGGTCATGAAAGGTATTTTGGTAATTTAGATAATTTTTTGGGTTATTTTGAAAATTTGGTAAATTTTAGTCAATTTAAGTAGTGGTGAGGGGTTTGAGATGATTTTTGGACAAATTTGGGTATTTTGGATAATCTTGGGATATTTGGCAAAACTTAGGGTTGTAGGGGTATTTTGGTAATTTGATGGTTTTGGGCCAAAATGTGCCAACAAGCCATGAAGCAATATCAAACCAATGAGAGAAAGGTGAGGACTCATTTTGAATGCTCAATATGTTGGTTCTAACCCTCTTAACCAAAGACTAGGGGTATAGGGTCATCCATATGAGCTCTCCAAAAAGAGTCAAGAAACTAAACTAAGGGATCCTAGGGTTTAGGGTATCTGAGAGAGTGTAGTATATACAAGTTAGCCCCTCAAAAACCAGACCACCTAGGGCTAGTCCTAAGATCGAAAGAAACTAAACTAAGGGATCCTAGGGTTTAGGGTACCTGAGAGAGTGTAGTGTATACAAGTTAGCCCCACAAAAACCAGACCACCTAAGGCTAGTCCTAAGGTCGAACCATTCTATGGGGGACTCCCCTTGAGCTTCTCCATACTGACCTCACCTACTAAGTGCTAGAGGTTAGGACCAATATGTGGAACTTCAAGTTGAGCAAAGAAAGGTTTAGAAATGTCTAATGGTAAGGGTACCCTTTCTATTCGGTTTAGAAATGTCTAATGGTAAGGGTACCCTTTCTTTTCCTCTAAGAATAGTCAATATAAAAGTCCTATAGCTAGAACCTAGGCTACTAAAGACGAAAGACTTGACCTCAACCAAAAATGAGGTCAACAATGCCCGCAAAAGGCTTGCTTGCAGCTTGGTTTCTGCATTGGAGGTTAGCTTCTATTTTTCTCTCCTTCTAGGGTTTGATAGATTCAAAAAATTATTGTTCCATTGGAGCTTGAGATTGGGCCTCTTGCTTTGGTGTGGAGTCTTTTCAAATGGCTCTTCTTGTTGATTAAGAAACTAATGTACAATGGGCAAAAGCCAATTATGTTGGAGTTGTAGGTAATACAAGGGATATCCTATCTGATCCTGATTTGATGGTTTTTCCCCCAAGCCTTTCATGAAACTGCTACGGGCAAGGGGTCTTCCCCTTGCATCCACCCTATGGGTCTCAAAAAAGGGGAGCCTGTTGTCTTCTTTTCAGCACATGATTTCACTGATCTGAATAGGAAGGTGCAATTCACACTTATTGGTAAATTTAGCTTGGGACATCCCGAAATTGAGCTTGTGAGAAACTATTTTGACTCCCTGCATTTCATCGGTGCTTGGAAACTGGGTTTACTTGATGGAAGACATCCCCTAATTCAACTTACCACTGAAGAGGACTATGCAAGGGTGTTTGCCAAATAGTCCATAACAATTGGTGGAACTGATATGAAAATTTTAAAATGGACTCCTGATTTTGATCCTAGCAAGGAACCACCAGTGGTGCCCATTTGGTTTAAGTTACCAGGCCTACCCCTCCATTTTGTTTAATCTAAATGCTTTGTTCAACATAGGATGTGCAATTGGAAACCCCTTAAAGGTGGATGCTCCTACCTATAACAAAGTCAGGCCTGCTAGTGCAAGAATACTAACAGAAAGGAATATAACCCTCCCTGGATTTTGGCAGGAGGTGGTAATGGAACAAAAACCTTATTGTTATCGGCATTGCAAGAGGTTTGGACACACTGTGGAAAGGTGTTACAGGCTACATCCCCCAAAGAAAAGGATCCAAAATTTCCCTTCTAAGGAATCTGCTGAGAGGGGACATACTATTACAACTGAAAGAAATGCTTCTGGAGGACAGGATTTAACTCAACCCATAACTGCTGAGGTAGCAAATCCCTAAGGTATCAGCTAGGAAATACAAAATGAAATAGTTAAGAGTACACAAAACACTGATAATTTATATGAGGGGATGGACACTTATCCTCCCTCTCCTAAAGCTGATAATGGGGAGGGCAACAAGGTTTCACCTACTAAGACTCCAGAATAAGGGATAGAAAAAGAGAACAAGGAGATCACAAAACCAACTGAAGATTTGCTTCTAGATATAAACCAATTACTCGAAATAGATTGACAAATGCACAGAAATAAAAAGAAAAAGAATTCAAAACTAGAAGAGAAGCAGACATTGAAAGATCTTGATAACAACAACAAGGAAGGTCAGAATGCTCACAAGAAGTTCAATTCTCATTCGATGAGGGGAAGGACGAGATCTAGATCCCAACACTCCTTTCCTCCACCTCAACTACATGATTAACCTACTATGTTGGAACATTAGGGGGCTAGCTCAACCCCTTTCTATTAAATGGCTCAAGTATCTAAACAAGAAGTATAAATTTTGGTGTATGGTTATTTTGGAACTAATGGTTCATTACAATACTCAAACATATAAAAGTATAAATTTTAGTGTATGGTTATTTTGGAACTAACGGTTCATTACAATACTAAAAAATATGAAAGTGCTTTTCCAACGTTTTCTCTTTTCAATAATTTAAATAACAAGATTTAGATACTTTGCAGATTTGAAATGCAATCTACTATTCAATTGAACCATCCCCAATTCATACATCTCTCTTCCAATATGGCAGGCAGGGCTGGATGTACTAATTTTGTGTATGCAAGTTGCCCTAATTCTGCTAGGCAGGAATTGTTGGAAGAATTGCACACTATCAAAGGCTAAACTGATAATGCTTGAATTTTGGGAGGTGATTTCAACTACTTGGCTTCTCTTGCTGAGAAGAGGGGTGGCAGGCCTCCTTGCCTTGCTACAATGAGTGCTTTTAATGATAACATTCAAAAGGCTAGCCGTTTTGACTTGGGATACAATGGCCTTGAGTTTACTTGGAGAAAGGGGAAACTTTGGGAGAGATTAGACAGAATGCTTGCTAATGGCAGTTGGATTCAAAATTTCTTGCAGACCACCATAACCCACCTCAGCTTGGCAAGTTCTAATCACAGACCTTTTTTTATCACCATATCTGCAAAGGAGCCCATTTCTAGGTCTTCCTTCAGGTACCTGAATGTCTGTTCAAGTCACAAGAATTTCATACAAAAAGTGGAAGATAATTAGAGGGATTGTGATCACCCCAACCCTTTAATCAAGCTGTGGAATCTTCAGAAAAAGTGAGCAAAGCTCTAAGTCAGTGGAACTGGAACACTTTTGGGAACCTTTTGAATGGAGTAGAGTTGGCTGAGAACAAGTTGACACAAATGGAGAAGGACCACAAGGATGGGAAGGTAAAAAAAAGCTACCAGAACGAGTTGACACAAATGAAGCCTCCCTTCTGGAGGGTAATGAAAAGTTACTCACTATTGTTAAATGGCAAGAAATGTTTCTAAAGCAAAAAGCTACCAAAACCAAATTTACTGAGGGGGATAGAAACTTTAAATACTATCATGCATGTATAAAGTATCAGAGGAAATGTAATACTATCCATTATATAAAAGATAACCAAGGAAATTAGATTAGAGATGAGAAAGGGATAGCTGACAGTGTTGTGGTTTATTGCCATGAACTTATGCAGCGTAGACAGTCTGATAGGGAGCATGTTGATAACACATTGTTCAGTTCAGATAAAGAAATCACTACCAATCTGAAAATTGCTAGAATTTCTGATGAGGAGGAGATAAGATAGGCCCTTCAGACAATTGACAGTGCAAAATCTGCTAGCTCTGATGGTTTTACAGCTGATTTTTATAAGAAGGCTTGGGAGGTAAAAAAAGAAGATGTCATCAAGGCAATTTAATATTTTTTTCAGGGTCATCCACTACCATAATATTTCAGTTCTGATACCATAGTTTTCATAACTAAATCCTCCCTAAAAGATAAGTGGAACCAATTCAGAACTCTTAGCTTAACCAATGTCATCAGTAAGATTATTAGCAAAATCTTAGTGAAAAGAATTCAACCTATCCTACAGCACCTGATCAGCCAAAAGCAAGCAGCTTTTATGAAGGTGAGAAGCATTGGTGATAATTTGTTGCTTGCTCAAGAACTGTTGCTGGACCTAAAGAAGCCTTGCAGAGGGGTAGTATGATATATATAAACTAGATTTAAAAAAGGCTTATGATATGGTTGATTGGGAATTCATCATGGAGGACTTGAGGGCTAGAGGTTTCTCTTCTTATTCATGTCAGACTATCAAAAGATGGATAGAGGGTAATGCAAATGCAATGTTTATCAATAGAAAAGCTCATGCCTTCTTTAAGGCAACTAAGGGTTTGAAACAAGGAGACTCCCTCTCCCCAATCATCATCATTTTGGCTCTAGACTACTTTTCTAAGCTTATTGACAAATCCAGCCACTGGAAGAACCATAACATATATCATAATAAATCTAAATTGGACATTAGCCACCTACTCTATGCAAATGACATTCTAATTTTCTCCACAGCTAATGAGTCAGCCATCAAACACCTTAATGAGTGCCTATAACAATTTCAACTCACTTTAGAGCTGAAGGTAAACAAACAAAAATGTCAAGTGATTTTCAGCAAAAAAGTTCTCATTGCTTGCAGACGCTAGACACTTGACCTCACTGGATTTACTTCCATGGATACTCCATTTAAATACTTGGGGGTTAATTTAACTAGGGGAAGAACCAAACAGGTTCAATTTGATAAGATTGTTGATAAATCCAATTCCACCCTTCAAACTTGGGCTAACTCTTTCTTGTCTAATGGAGGCAGAACTACACTCCTAGAGAGCATCCTAACTAATTTCCCTATGTACCGCCTTCAAGTGGCAGCCATGAAGAGGAGCACTTAGCTATTTTTGGAGAGAACCTTCAATAGATTCATGTGGACTGGTCAAAGAAAACAAATGCTTTGCGCTAGTTGGCAGAAGGTTGAAAAACCTTTATATGCATGTGGACCTGGTTTCAAAGGCTTCCAACAACTAAAACAGTTTAGTATGAGCAGACTGTGGCTAAAATTCAGACAAAAAGATAACCTATGGGATGAATTTATGCATGTTAAATACTGCAAAATGAACATCCTAATCTGGCGACTAGCAAGATGGGGGACTCTAGAATTTTGAGACAAATGCTAACAGTGAAGGACAAGGAAGAAAAACTATACATTTAGCAAGATGGGGGACTCTAGAATTTTGAGACAAATTCAAACAGTGAAGGACAAGGAAGAAAAACTATACATATGGGAGCTAGGTCAAGGTAACATCAGTTTCTGGCTTGATAACTCCTGCTGAATTCATGGAACTTTTGGAAGACGGTCAGGATGGTAATATGCTAGTGAAGGATTGCTGGAGAGATCATTCCTGGTTGGAGGAGAATCTACATACAATTCTTAAATATCATTCTTCTAGTATGTTTGCCAAAATACAAGTTGACATGAATAGAAAAGACAAGGTGGCACTAATCTCCAACTACAACTAAAGCATATCTAAAGCTATATATAAAAATTTGTATCATTGGGATATAATCCCTTGGAGTGAGTACTTGTGGAATAAATTCTTAACCCTTCCATGTTCATCATCTCTTGGAGAGTGCTCAATGACCTTATCCCTACTGATGACATTTTAAAGTTAAAAGTGCTGAAGGGACCTTCTATATATTTGTTATGCAGAAAGGACATGGAATCATCAAACCACTTATTCTTTAGCTGTGCTTTCTCAAGAAAGGTGTGGAACTCCCTGCAACCACAATTTCATGTCAACACTATAAATTTGGGATGAAACAACTTAGGTGAGAGATTGCATGATTGGAACAAGCTAAATATTGGCCCCATCCCTCTTATCATTGCTTCGTTCCTCTGGGCTGCGAGAAATAAGTTAAAACATGAGGATATGGATTCTAACATTGGAGAGGTGGTGATTAATTGCCTGGCTTATATAAGGAAGCTGATTCAATGGAAAAATTTTCCTAACATTTTGCAAATTAGTAGAACTGAAGTGCAGAAAGAATATAAGATCATCAAGGTCATATGGGAGAAACCAAAGCATCCTTTCATTAAATTAAACATTGATGGAAGCTTCTCCTCAAACAAAGTAGGCATTGGTGGGGTCTTTAGCGACCAGCAGAGTAAATGCATTTTGTACTTTAAATCACTTATTAAGGCAGAAGATTCCATTGAAGCTAAAACTGTGGCCCTATATTGGGCACTTAAGATGACTGTTATGAACAAGTGGACTCACTTACAAGCCGAGGTAGATTCTTCTCAGCTTGTTAATTACATGACAGGAAGTTCTACCCCTCCTTGGCACATTCAGCAATGGATAATCATAATGCAACAACTTTGCAAGGAGATCAAGTTGAGGTTCTCTTTTATTTACAAAGAAGGAAACAGACCTGCCAACTTCTTAGCCACAGATGGAGCTGATTCTCAAATGATCACAGTGTCCACTACTCCCCCCTCACCCCTGGACTGCTTGCTTAAAGGGGATAAATTGTAAGTCCCTTACCTCAGAATTGTAACTAATGGTTGAGTTTGTAACCAGTTAGAGGATGGAGGCACTCCTTAGATTTTAGATATTTTTTGTTGTATTTTATAGGGTCCTTTCTTCTTATTTCTCATTTTTTGTACTCTTTCTTTTATGAACATGTAGAACAACTCTTTTTACCTATATATATATATATAGGTAAATATATATATATATATATATATATATATTTATATATATATATATATATATG
>NW_018231449.1:0-1401 GCF_001263595.1 Phalaenopsis equestris | reverse complement strand
TATATAAATATATATATATATACATATATATATATTTATTTATTTATTTATTTATTTATTGAGAAAAGAGAAACTAAGGCTCCTTACATGTTAATTAAAGAACCAAATGGGGATTACAAGAGTTGGAGAGATATATACCCTGCCAAAAAGTAGAAACTAAAATAGGGAACACATGAGTATGGACACAAAAAAAGAAAATAAACACAAGGACCAGCAGTAAAGTCTAACACTATGTAACTCAATACCTTCCCCCAAGGGTCTACCTCCCATAGCAGTTACATACATTTGATATAGGGGAGTGCCAAATTGTCACCATTTAGCAGGAATTTTAATTCAGGTGTAAGTGTCAGCCGAACAAAAGTATGTTCAGTATTTCTACCCTGGGAGGCAAGCCAATGAGCAGGAAAATTACCCTCTCTAGGAATATAATTGATATTAATCTTGTATATGGGTAGTAAGGCTAATAACAAATTGTTCCATCTAATTATATTCTAAGGAGAGGTTTCATCATGAAGGAGGATTTTAATGCAATTAGTAGAATCCGTTTCTATGATCAAAGGACCTATGTGGCAATAAGAAGCAATTCTGATGGCCTAGTAGATAGCTGTGAATCCTGCCTCCAGAGCATCCATTGCCACAACAGGAGCAGTGAAATAAGGAATGGGAGAACCATGAGAGTTCCTCAAGATTCCCCCAATACCAGCACAACCATATGAGAAGCTGCCATCAGTGTTGACCTTCAACCAACCAGTAGGGGGAGGACTCCAAAGGATTAGTTTGAAAGACTAAAGAAGAGGAGTATTGTTTCCTGGAGTCCAGTGCTTTATAACATTAGGGAAGTGATGAAACTTGATCAATTTCTGAATATAAGAGATACAATTAATAATCACAGATTTTGACCCTGAAAACTTCTCATCAAATTTTCTATGGTTTCTGTACATCCATATGAAACATACCACAATACATGGTATCACCCAAAGGTTGTTGTTATGCCAATCTTTTCAGCTAGTAGAGAATTTAAGCTAGCTTACATTCTGACTATTAATATTCAGGAGCTTGATTAAACCTGACCAAATTTCTTGTGAGAGGGCACATGAGAAAAATAGGTGATCTAAGGTTTCTTCAGCAGCACAGCAAAGTGCGCAGATTGAAGGTCCTCTCAGCCCTTTCATCTTTAAAATATCATTAGTAGGCAGTAAGGAATGTCAGAGTTTCCAGCAGAAAAAGGACATAGAGGGAGTTAGGAATTTACCCCAAATGGCTTTACCCCAAGGCATTTGGTTCCAAGAAATGAAGGTAAATGTAGGCTGATAATTTTTGGAAGTAAGCCTGTTTAGTGATTATTTTGTTTTAGTGATTATTTTGTCTTTGAGTATCCTTAACCCACCTCACATGTTCACT
>NW_018231448.1:0-2882 GCF_001263595.1 Phalaenopsis equestris | reverse complement strand
AAACTTAATTTTCCTTTTAAATATTATTTTATATTAAATTAATACTCAAAACCAACATATAATTTTAATAATTAAATTAAATTTCTAAAAATCACGAAAATTGGTCCAGGTGGTCCTCTAAGCTAGGTGAACCTTTAATAAATTTCTTAAGGACAATTGTTTTATTTTGATTGATTTATTAAATTTTCATTGAAAAATCCCTATTTTTGCATTATAAATAATTATAAAAGTTAAATCAATTCAGGAAAATCACATTTTCTACTTTGTTGTTTTAATTAACACATTAGTGAGGTAATATAAAATTTTCAAGTCATTTGAGTCTAATTTAATGACTTATGGGTATTAAGGCCTTAGGGGTAAAAGAGTAATTTTGGAATTTAAGGCTTAATTGATATTTAGACTTAACCAAAAAACTAAATGGGCAACAAATAAACTTGATTGATTTATTTTGATGACTGGAATATGAAAGGGATAAATGGTAGTAACCAATCTCACATTGGTCTTATAAAAGATAAATTTGTAATTTTTCAAAATTAATGAAATTTAGAAGAATATTTAAATAGAGAGATATTAAGGTGAGGGGTTTGATTTTAGAAAATTATAACTCACTGATTTTAAGCCTCAAACTAATGGTTTTGAGATGATTTATAATTCATGGTAAGGATTGAGAATATAAATATAAACATTAAGAAAAATATTTTTTATTAAAATTATTAATCCACCTATTAAATCTTAAGGGCTTAGTAGTGAACTAGGCTTAATTAAAATGTTGTCTAATGAAAAATTTAAAAAATAACTTATAATTAATTTAAAACTTTTCAAAATACTATGAGCCCGTTCTTTAAAATCAAATTAGCTAAATTCCTTAATTAAGTCAAGTTGCCCCCAAGGGCCCCTACCCATATAATTTATAACTGAGATGACAAGTGATAATTACTCCACTTAAGGGATAATTAAGATATCAAATTCATTAAGCATAAGAGTATTAATTGAATGAACTATATATCAAATATGATAAAACTATAATGAACTCAAAATAACTCTGAGGACCATGAAATGCCTAAGGTATTACCTAAAACTTCTTCATGATCCTTTGGAAATCTTGAATGACGTGTGAGCTTATCATAATTTGTTTAATGGAATTATCCTTAAATTTAAATACATCAAGATACGACATAGGATTTAGTAGACATATTTTAAGTAAGTACTTCCTACTTTTTCTACAAGCATACTTTAATTCCTGCAAAATTATACATATATATGCTTTGCAAGTACTAAAGTTTTAGGTGAAGGAACGAGAAGAGTCGTGGAACGAGAAGACTCGCCAGGTACGCTTTTATAGTTTACATCACCTTCTTTTCTTGTACGTTCTACACTATACTTTTATGCTTACAAATTTGCATGCCAAACAACGATGTCACTCTACATGAAACTTTTAGGATAATCATAAAACTGAAACCAAAACTAAAACCAACCAAGATAAAATTCAGCGTCACAACATTCAAAATGTAAGACAACTCAAAATTTAATCACAAACATCACAAAACAACAATTGCAACTAAATTAAGACGTCTTTATCGGATGATCGGGAATCCCTCGGAGGTCAAACAACTCATGTGAGGTCAAACTATGTTCTCCATAGCTTATGTGAGGTCAAACTATGTTCTCCACAGCTGTTGGAGGCTTGATGTTTGGCTTGACTGCAATAGATTGATGTATGGAGCTAGTGGTGCCTTAGAGTTCAACTTTCTGAAGAGGGAGTCTGATGTATACCTCTAATCGATATATTTTGAGGTAGTTGTGCCTTTTTAATATGTATAATCGTCAGTTGTCAAGTTTCGCTTAAAATTTGAAGGATCTTATTTTGAGACTTTTCCATCATTCACACAAGATCTTCAAGTGGTGCAGCAGAGGTTCCTTCATCAACATGGAGAAGTGTATAAATAGAAAATTGAGCAGAGGCTTGAAAATTGACGATTATACATTACTAGATTGCCACAACAACCTCAAAACCCTTGAATATATGTTAATTTTTTTATATTACAAAGAAGTCCTACATGTTGTTTTTACTGTAAATTTTGATTTAAAATTTTTTACTTTTGATAATTATCAAAATGATATGAAATTATTATATGAATAGATGCATGACGCACCAAATTTATGAGGTGTAAGCCGACCACAGAATGAAAGTGCACATGTCAAGTAGTAGTGCAGTTAAAGACTACCACATATTGATTCCACGTAAAAAAAATCTAGACCTCAACCAAAAGTGAGGTCAACACACGTGAAAAAGGGATACAAACTATTATGATAAAAGAATATCTAGTTTACTAAACTTTTAAACTTAGTTCAACGTGATCACACAAAGAAGATTACTTACTAAAATCCTACTTAAAAACAATAACAAAAGATACCGTGTTTGGAAAAAAAAATGAAAATTAGTGGCAAATAAATTTTATGTGTCTTCAAGTTGTGTGAGGCTCGCACCGTTGTGGTTTAGGTTATTTGGTGATTTGTGACTTTCCTAGACTTAGGAAAGGAATACAAACTATTATGATAAAGGAATTTTTAGTTTACATATATAAGGGCTTTATTTAGAAGTTTTATTTTGATTTTTATTAATATCTCAATGTTTAAAACTCAAAATAAGTGTGGTTTATTTCCTGATACCCACATGTAGTTTTCAAAACACGGAACCGGGCTGCGTTCGAGCCACCGATTGACCAATTTTCTACGATTCGAACCTAAAATTATTTTTAAGGCTTTCCAGACCGGGCCGGCTACTTTTTGGGGGGTCTGAATTTTAAACATTTATTATTGTCTCGCATTATTTCTCGCTCTTTACTGCTTCGACCAAACTTGCCTTATCTGCCCAAAACCCT
>NW_018231447.1:0-1212 GCF_001263595.1 Phalaenopsis equestris | reverse complement strand
CTCCCTTGTAGGAGTGGATAATTTTTTGGTAACACCTCTTCATCTTAATGAGACTCCTCCTCAATGGGTGTCTCCTTGGGAGCCTGGGCTTTGATGGCCCTCTGAACTCTTCTTTTACGGTTCCTCTTTTGAGTTTGGGTCTGTGGTACATTCCTTGAACTTCATCTAATTTCAAACACGGGTGGTGGGACAGTTAATCCCTCAGTCGGATCCTCAATAATCATTACTTCTTTCCCCTTAGCAGCAGCAAGGATAGTAGGTTTAGCGGGTGTCGTGGCGGCAGTAGTTTTAGACTTCTTGCAGGTAGGGAAGTCTTTAAGGCAGTTCAAATTGAATTTTGCAGACGGTTCCTGTATTTCTGGAGCGGCAATCTTCATTACCACAAATGGGGCTTTCTCGAGGAAGACCTTTAGAACTTCAAATCTGGCTCCAAACTTGATGGAAGGAGCGAGGTTGCAGTCTTTGTGGCTCGTTGGCAGGTTACAAGAAAAGGTCAGCATTGGGTAGGCCATTGCAGCAAGCTTGAAAACAAAAAGTTTTGGGGTTAGCTATATGACCAGAAACGTAGTAATTTTTTTAGTTCAAGCACTGAAAGTAGAGGTTGATCTGTAGACCGGGCAGGTCTTATTTTATGGGTACTTCAAAATTTTGTTTAAGAAAAATCAAGAGGTGTAAAATTTAATTAGTATAAGAAAAAAATTTAAAGTGTGCGTAACACAACACGATTTGGTTTAATTTATAGAATAGCAAATCAAATTTGGAAGGGAGATGTGAAGTATTTTAGAACCCAGTGTGGGACCCATTTAGTGGCAGATAATGCCCAGGTGGAACTAGTCCACCGACACACCTATTGGGCGTCCGACCCCACACGAAAATTTAAAGAGTCCTTAACGGCCTTCTAAACCCTACTGTTCAAAGATGGTTGAACAGATGGTCCTGAAGTCCAAGGAGTTAGCCGTACTTTCTCCAGACATAAATGGGTAAAGTATGCCAACGGAAGAAGGGTAATTTGGTCCAAGAGGGACCCAGACACATTACCGATGTGCGAAGATAATATTCCTTGATTTGTATGTAGAGAAAAGCTTGTCCCCAGCAGAGTCACCAGAAGCTGTTGGCGATATTTTTGGTTGGAGGAGTTGTGCTTAAGAAGTGGTCGGTCACTGAGATCAAAATCCTATCGCTTGCTTTGGAAGGACATTTTAATTTACATAT
>NW_018231446.1:0-1542 GCF_001263595.1 Phalaenopsis equestris | reverse complement strand
TTTCACAATTAGATAATTCCAAACATAAACTAAATAAAAATAGAATATAATTTACTACATAAAAAAAATTAATTAAATAACAGTTAATCTAGATATCAAATAAAATAATACATATGCAAATTCAGCTCTAAACAAAGATATTTTTAGCTCAAGTCATGTTGCTCTCTCTATTCGACTTCATCCCAAGAAATAACAAGTTCTGTAAATTTTCAAACGCGCATTCCACAATCAATGTTATTTGATTATCGTGGAATGTCGCCAACAATATGAACTAGTCAATCTATAATATTGGAGTCAAATGCATCACCAACATTTTTTATGTATAAGTTTTGTTACTTTAGAAAAAAAATACATAAATTTAATTAGTTTATAAATGTGTTCATAATAACCCTAATAAAAAATGAAAAAAATGCATGAGATCAATGAATTATAAAAGAATCATTTGTGTGCTTTTAAATTGACATTTATGAATGTTTATTGTAAATTATTAACGATTGGTGTTCCATACAATTTAGACATTTTTTTAATATTTTTATTTACATGACTCACATGCATTCAACTTTCTTTCCTGAGATTAAATGCAGATGCAAATAAAAAAAATATAGTTAGAATTTATTAATAACATAATTTTTATATTTGTAGACAATTATTTACTATTGATACTAACCCAATGCAGACGTAGAAATGATCAATACATAATTCAAGATTATGTGCATTCTTCTCGGCTAGTAAATATAATTATATCCACGGGAATGTCACTCAAATATTTATTTATAAAAACATCATCAATATTACTCTTAGACAACATACCATTGTCAGAACTTTAGCTTATAATGATATCCCTGCATTTCATCATGAATAATTTTGAAATCTTAAAATAAATTCAAAAAACATACTAGAAAAGTAATGTAACATTACTTTTCTGCAAATTGTGCACAACATTGATAAATGAATTTTAGCTTATCTTTTGATAATAAATTTCAAGCCGGGAATTCAATAACTACAAGAGCTATTCTTGTTTACAAGTTAGTTTAAAATTACTAATATTGTAATTAAAAATTTTGGTCTATTTTTTTTTTAATTTATCAATAGACCATATTTGTAGAATTGATTGATTAGCGTCCTCAGTTGTTTTTATTTTTTTATTTTTCGGTCTCGTGCTTTCTTCTCAACTGTTTTTTTAATTTTTTTCTTTTTCAGGGATTTGGTTTCTTTTCTGCTGCTTATTTTTGAAAATTTTCTCTTCTTTTCATGCTCCCTATTGTGAATGGAGATTTAAGTAGAACTTTAATTATTGTTTCTCTCTTTTTTCATAGCACTTACAATTGAGCACCTATCAGTTTGATCAAATGAGATTTAAGAGCTTTTGCAACTTGATTGTTAGTTCGAGAGGAGGTATTGTAGGATGTATTGGAGGAGGTTTAGGATTGTTCATTTGATCTATACTTGACTTTATTTGTTGCTCAATAATATTTAATTCTGCTGCTAAGAGATGTTTCAATCTCTCCTAGCTAGGGCTGTAAACGAGCCGAGCTTGAGCGA
>NW_018231445.1:0-708 GCF_001263595.1 Phalaenopsis equestris | reverse complement strand
TATCTCACAATTGTTAATTTTTACATAACTAACATCTAAACCTTCATATCTTCATGCATACAACTTAATCTTGAACATCATATTAAAAATACTATCACTAACTCCTCATTACACATTTTAATTTTACATTCTTATATATTAATATTTCCATTTCAAAATCTTATAATACTAATCTAAATAAAGTGCAATTAAAATCTATTTTAAAATTTAATTATTATTTTTTATATTATTAGCTAATAAATATTTAAGACTAATTAACAAAATCAAATAAAAAAAGAGGGTTTACATAATATACGGTTCAATTCTTATTTACAACTCTAACCCCTAAACTTCAAATTTTATATAAATGTCATATTATCTATGCATGAAAATATGTATTTCATCTTTTAAAAGTTAAAATTGTGGTATTTTTTATGAGATATATAAGATTTGGGCGGTATAAATGTAAACAACAAAGTTTAGTGTTGTAGTTGCCCAAAAAAATTTCATATTTCTTTATTTATTTAGTCCCACATTGTTGAGGATGTCTTAAAATTCTCTTTTCATCTCTAGACGTCACATTTTGGTATTTATCCCATTTAAATAGTTATTATTACAATATTCTTATAAGAAAGTTGTTTTATCACCTAAATCACTTTTAACATATCAATAAGCCAAAATTATTTAGTTCTACATATAAATACTATCATGCTATTCGAGTATGAGTTT
>NW_018231444.1:0-474 GCF_001263595.1 Phalaenopsis equestris | reverse complement strand
GGCTGCTCCTCAGTCCCGAGGTTGACTTCCTTTAAATCATCGAACGTTGACTTGATTTCTTCCTCCAATTCTGGTGGAGCGTCGTCTATTGGAGAGTCTTCAAAGTCATCTTCCACATCGAGGCAACCCTCTTCTAACTCGCTAGTAACAACCATACCAAATTCTGAATCATCGACTAGTCCTATCGTACCAAATCCGAGACCCTCTTTTGAATTGAGAGTTCGACCTTTAACATTCCATAATTTCTCAAATAGTCATAATTTATCCTTTGGCATTTGCTTCGGTACATATCATTGTTGAATTAATTTTTATACACAAGAGAAAAGCAACCAAATCGAAGTTCCATCAATTCATTAGAATCATCCTCTTCCAAATTTACATGATTTTCCAAAGTAGGAAAAGAAGAAACACGGTAAAACTTGATCGGTTTAAAACCAATACCCCGGACTTCCTTGACATCTAAACTCTCGATCA
>NW_018231443.1:0-1463 GCF_001263595.1 Phalaenopsis equestris | reverse complement strand
TGATCACACGACCAAAATTCTGAAATATGCTTAGGCTCAAAAAGAAAGAATTAAAGACATGGTAATGATATTAGCAGTTAATGGAAATTCAAACCTGAAGTCATATCCTTTAGTGTCCAACAAATACAACTCCAACTTCAACTCGAAGAACGTTAGAAAGATTTCTCAAAAACAACTTCAATAACCTTTACAGAATCTGCAACAAATCAAATGATGACTACTACAAATGAAGCTACGAACTTACTGCCACTTCAGCCATGGTATTCGTAGAAATAACGCATCTGTTATGTGTACTTGAAAAAATATAGTTCCGATGGTACCATAAGGAAGGGCTATTTTCTACACTTGTCATTTGTCAGTGGACGATACTTCAAGAAGTACTATACCTTACAATGTTTCAGAGGCAAAGACTCATTCTTAAAAGCTCAGACGTTGTGCTTGTCTAAAAACTGGGTCCAAATCCTAACAAAAAGAGAAGAAAATGATAAATTTCTCAAGTTCGAGGTTTCTTACTTTGCTTGCGTAGCACAACTACTTAGTCTGCACCAGCTTTCTTCATATCCCCGTGGAATTTCACATTCTGCACAAAATCTCACAAAGTTTCACAATTTTTCCTCAGCAATGTCAATCTTCGCAAATTCTACCAGCTTCTCACAAATTCGAAACACGATATTTTAGAGGATGTGGATTTCACATCTGATTCTGCATTGCTTAGCAATGATTCACACGATATTTTAGAGGATGAGGATTTCACATTTGATTCTGCATTGCTTTGCAGATGTTAGCAATGGTCCACACGATATTTTAGAGGATGAGGATTGCACATCCAATTCTGCATTGCTTAGCAATGATTCACATGATATTTTAGAGGTTGAGGATTTCACATTCGATTCCGTGTTGCTTTAGGAGTCCCTCCTATTGCAATCTTTCAAATCAAACTATACGATATACTAGAGGTTGAGGATTCTACATCCGATTCTGCGTTGCTTTAGGTTCTCATCCTATCAATTAATTTGTGGAGTTGGAGGTTTTCACATCCGATTCCGCGTTGCTTTAGGAGCTTGTCCTATTGCAATCTTTCAAATCAAATTCTAGAGGTTAAGGATTCCACATCCGATTCCGCGTTGCTTTAGGTTCTCATCCTATTGCAATCTTTCAAATCAAATTCTAGAGGCTGAGGATTCCACATCCGATTCCGCGTTGCTTTAGGAACCCCTCCTATCGCAAACTTCAAATCAAATTTTAACGATATTCTTGAGGTTGAGGGAATAAGCCCCATCCGATTCCGCATTGCTTTAGGAGCTCATCTTATCGCAATCTTTCAAATCAAATTTTAAAG
The DNA here is from genome assembly GCF_001263595.1 of Phalaenopsis equestris. Classification (NCBI taxonomy): domain Eukaryota; kingdom Viridiplantae; phylum Streptophyta; class Magnoliopsida; order Asparagales; family Orchidaceae; genus Phalaenopsis; species Phalaenopsis equestris. The sequence goes on along the minus strand of NW_018231443.1, from coordinate 124 downwards.
ATTGAGGATTCCACATCTGATTCCGCGTTGCTTTAGGTTCTCATCCTATTGCAATCTTTCAAATCAAATGCGGTTGAAGATTTTACATATGATACCGCGTTGCTTTAGGAGCTCATCCTATTGC
>NW_018231442.1:5113-5554 GCF_001263595.1 Phalaenopsis equestris | reverse complement strand
GGAAACTTACATGAATTTTTGGAGAATTTTCTAAATCACATACGATTTTCTATAATTATTGGAATAAAAAATACATAAAAACTTAAAAAATAAGATCTCTGTTTAGAGATCTCCTATATCTTTGAAAAAATACTCAAATTGTGCACCTAAACAGAGGCTACAATATATAAAAATTTGGGGTCAATATGATAATCCAATATGGATGGAGAATTGAAAAACCTCTAACACTAATTTATTTTTTAAAAATAATTTATGCATTAAATTAATAAAAAAATAATTTCACATGATTCTTGTCTATTTACTGAGCAAGAGGGTATTTTATTTTATTTTTATGAGTTTTCTATGAAAAGTTATGAATTTTTGAAGTTTAGGTGTATTTTCTGAATTTTTTAAATCCCATAATTTTCTACTTAAACCCACGCGCTGACTGGATCATGGGCG
>NW_018231442.1:3760-5054 GCF_001263595.1 Phalaenopsis equestris | reverse complement strand
TCGCGCTCTGGTTTGCCACCGCCATCCACGTCAGCGCTGACTCAGCGCGCTGTGCATATACAGGATTTTTGTCCGACGCGATCAGGACAGTCCGATCGATACACGCGCGAATGGACGGCATCCGTTCATCGTCCCCATCTGGTCATCTCGAGAGCCGTCCACCTTCAAACGTCAATATCTCACTCGATTCTCAACGGATTTACATGAAATTTATTTTAAATGGTAGATCTGACCTAGCTCTACACATCCATACGGTTAATCAAGCATGATTTGTAAGTTTTCTTCACAAACCGTGAAACCGAGCTCGAATTTAAAAAAAAATGGCCTATACCTTTGTCCAAGAGGTGTGGCCTCAATTGGATGCTTGTGAAATGTTTGTTGAGGTCCAACGAAGCTTCTATAAGCACCAATTGGAGTTCCTTTGAGTTTTGTTTAGAAATCCCAAAAATAGGGTTAGGCCTTATCCTCCACAACAAATGAGAGCTTGGGGGAGGGGGGTTTGATGGGAAAGCTTCTTCTTTAGGCCTTGTGAAGGTGTGTGCAAGGTTAATTTGATTTTGGTGGAGTTTGGAGTAGGGCCCTGATTTTGAGCTCGATTTTGAGCTCAAAATTGAGCTCACAGAGGAGGCTTTGAGGGTAATTAATGGTGGAGCTCTTCTTCTCTGTGCTTAGAGAAGAGTTTTGGATATTTTGGAGGAGGTTTTACTAATCTATGGTGGCTCTTCCATGTTTGGCCTTAAGCTCTCTCCTCTTCCATAGCCATGGCCATGGCTTTTTTATAGATTTAGATCAGTTGGGATGCTTGGAGATGAAGTCTAAAGCTCATGATGAGCAAGAAAAATGACACCATAGAGTATTGACATGTGTTGGTGAGTAATTTGCATGAAACTTATCCTTTTTTTTAAAAAAAATATTTACCTAAGGGATACATATCAAGCCTAACCATGGATGAATGGCTGGCTTTAAACTCAACCCTAGAGTCTAGGGTGAGTCATGGTAAGTTCATTTGACCCTACCAAGCTCAATTGGTTTGGATTTGACCATAATTCCAAAAAGGTGCATGTGACAAAATCTTGTGTTTGAACTAGGTTAGGCATGTCAATTGGCCCAATTAACTATGGTATTTGGTGTAAGAGACCATGAGGAACAACTTTCATGAAGGGTGAAAGTCATTTTGAGGTCAATTGGTTAACCAATTTGGTAGATTTTTTTTATTTTTGACCCATTTTAAGCATGTTGGGCTAAGTTTGGGTCAAACTTGGGCTAGCCATGGGCTAAGTCCAAATTGATTGTT
>NW_018231442.1:0-3035 GCF_001263595.1 Phalaenopsis equestris | reverse complement strand
TTTTGAGTTTCTAATGGTGAGGGTACCTTTTCTAGTTTTCTAAGACTAGTCCGTAGGAAAGTCCTATGGCTAGACCTAGGCTACTAAAGAAATTTCTAGACCTCAACCAAAAGTGAGGTCAACGCCCATCATCTTAGTCAATCATTCTTTAGTCGCCATCACTTATTGCTCGTCCTCATCTACCCTGACTTTGACTGGACCTTCTTCTTGGTTTTATGGCGGCCACCTCCTTCTCTTGTTGGACTTTCGCAGCAACTGAGGTGGCCCATAATTCCATTGTCATTGAATCAGACACTCCTAGATATAGGACTCGATTTAAGATTGTTGGATATGTGTACTGGGAACTTAGAGCAGCCAACCTTCAATATCACTCCCCTTGACCCGGTAGTAGTTGGTGCCCTTTTTCTTATAGAAAAGATCACTAGAAGAAACTGTCCTACAACCCCAACCCTCGAAAAACAAGGCAATGAAGAATTTGTGCTTCCAGCCCTTCACCTTATTTTCCAAGCCGACAAACTAGAACCGATCGGGTGTCCCAAATTGGACATAGTTGTACGATTCGACATGAAATGAGAACATATGAACAAATAGATCAGTGGACAATGAAATGCCCTTTCATCGACAGAAGATGATGTAGGTCATGATCGTCACCACTTAGTTCGGCTTGATCTGTGCGAGGAAAACCTCATAATAGTTAAGAATCACCTGGAGCTTGTGGCATTAAGGTAGGCAGAACCCATATTAAAACTGGTCTCAATGCATCACCATGTCATTCATGTATCTCCTAGTCACCCTTTTATCCAAACAGGCGGCCCCAACTTTAAGTTTGAGTGAAAAATAATTTTTTTTTCGATAAAGCAGATGTTTGACGATGATAGAATGGAACGTTCAGCCGAGACTAAAAAATTTAGGAGTGCTTTTTGGAGTCATATGAACACCAAAGACGAATCAAGGAAATAGAAAGGGAAAGACAGGATGCACACTTATGGGCCCCTCAACCCTTATTTGTAAGAATTCAATGGAACCCAATCACCGCTTTAAAAAATCGAGAAAATATATTTTCAACATAGAAATTGAGATTTGAAAAAAAAAGAAACATTTTGATTATTACAAAAAACATAATTACATATAAAATTAGTTTGACAGGAGACAATTCACAAACCTGTCTTGGTCACGTTGACGAGGACTAAACCCCTCCTGACTAACCTCCGATACAACGTCTATTGACCCTTTGGATGAATGCATCCTTCCAGAGTTCAGCAATCTCTCAGCCAAGGCCATCTATTTCACCGCACATCTCCTCTAGCTTCGCTTGCGAGTATCGGTCTTGTTGGGCCAGAATCTCCTCTAATTCCTCTAGATGGCTTGTTAAATTCCTGACAGACACCTAAAATCTCTCAAAAGTTTCATCTCGGGCGTTGTCAAGTTTGGTCGAGTGATTGACCACATTCTCTCCGTTACCGGTCAGTACCTGGGGAGTTGGGTTTGTTCTCAGGATAGTGTCTCTATCATAAACATCGTATAACTATTGTCTGACGTGATAATCCTCATCTACCAGAAAAAAGGTGGCCAGTAAACACTAGGCAACTCAAAAAAAGAAAAGAAACTAATTTATCTAGAATCCAATTCACTTCGGACTGGCTTGTTCTACCCATATCACAAGATGAAAAGTCATTTGTCGACCTCTTCTCACCAGCCAAGAGATCATCTCTGCCGACTCGTTAAGTATTTACCATGAGGGAAACGTTCGCAACATCCGATTGAATTTACACATTAGAGGAACCTTTTGTAGACTGGCCGATTATTGAAGCACCCTGCTCTCCTCCTGCCTTGGTCAAAATCTTCGTTGGAATTCCGCGAATCGAATCCTCCACCCCTAGTCCTTCGATCGGTTTCGGCCTCTTCGCCAATTTCTCCATGGAAGAAAAGTGAACGATGAGCAAAATCCAATGAACGGAGTATACACGAGATGATAAAGTTGCTTCTCTTGTGTCCTATATATAAGGATCATGAGCACGAAAATCTAGGAAATTTATTTATAGCATTAAGCAAAGATTATTATTAAATTTATTTTATTTCATTTAAAATTTTCCTTATCCCCGACGAAGTACCTACTTAGCCTATCGAAAGCGAACAAGCATGTGTGGCAGAAAATTTAAAGACATGGACTCCTCAACCAAATAGTCAAAGCCCGATCTTCTAGTAGAGCATCAGCAAAAGGTAAGCCGACCATTTATGGCTTTTCGTTGTCTCTCACTAACAGACTGGCCATCTTAAGTCGACCACCCAAGACTAATAGACCTACCATCTTAGGTCGACCACCCACAACATTCAAATTCAAACATCTTCCAAACACAAAGGTATCTCAAAATTTAGACGAAATGACTGACCGACGACATCTCATGCGGTCGAAGAAGGAATCACAAGGCGGAGAATCCAGAGGTGTCAAAAGGCGCTAAATGCGGTTACAAAATATGAAAAGACTATAATATCAAGTAACCACCTTATTAAAGGAGAGACATATATGTAATTTCTATCTTAGTAGTCATTTATCTTCTATAAACAAAGGCTCCAATAACTATAACAAGGCTTTTTGACTCTTAAATCTTGACCGCTGCTTTAGAGAGAGTCATCCATCTGCCCCATCTCTGTAATACCCTTTTTAACATATAAAATGCGTCTTAGATCCCAGGATTAACCCAATTTGCCCAAAACAGGGTAAGGTTACATGTGCTATCTCTCTCTTTATCTCTCTATCTCTACCTCTCCGATCCGTGGGCATTCCCTCACACAACATACTTGGATTCAATAACTTTTATCATCCATCGATTTTGAGTGCGTGCAAAATGAAAACTCAAATTAAAAAAAAAACCCTTTTAAAACTATAAGCATCATGTCATTCAATAATACAATACCTTATAATCATAATTACACTCAGCCCCCAACATGAAATTACTCATTTCAAAAAGTCAAAGAAAGATTACAATGCCTCAAACAACAGAGCAACAATATCATCAACATAAAATACTAGAACA
>NW_018231441.1:45758-56425 GCF_001263595.1 Phalaenopsis equestris | reverse complement strand
AGTTTGAATAGTTCTGAAGACTGGCTAGGCAGGAAGATACTCCTGAACTATGCATACACTAATATAAAATAAAATAAGATAAAACATAAAAAATAAGATGTAATATTTAAAGTTTAAATAAAAATTTCTAAAAAAAGAATTTTACTTAGTTTTCTTCCCCAGCAACGGCGCCAAAAACTTGATCCCGACTCAATGGCCTATGAATAGTATATCAATAGTTCTGATTGTATTTTTCAATTATATTTCCATATTTCCTTATTTTGCAACAAAACAAAAAACTTGATCCTGAAGAAAAATAAGAATTCAACTTTTTAATTTATAAATATTTATTTTAATTTATATTGGGATACAACACAAGTATACGTATTGTTATCAAGTAAAATAGAACTTTTTTATTAAGACATGAATATCAAACCAACAGGGAAGATTATGCAATATGCACTTTTTAGAAAGTTTTTCTATTTTTAGAAGGATAATTACTTACACTAAAAATGATTTTTGCAGGAATTTAAAATTTAAATATTTTTGGTATTTTTAAATATTTTAACAAAACAGTAAAAAGATAACTAAAGTTTTTGTAGAAAAAAAGTACTTAATATTAAAATATCTTTCTTCTTATCATGAATCAGTAATAAGTATTGGAATTCTATTGTGAAAGTATGCAAATTGTGTTGTGTCAAATAAGAGCAATAATATTCTTTACCCTTAATAGAGATGTTATAAAGAATATTGGCTAATTTAAAGTTTGAATAGTTCTGAAGACTGGCTAGGCAGGAAGATACTAACTCTCACTCTATAGTTCCCTCGATTCCCTCCACCTGGGGGCTAAAATTCTCGTATTAGAACCTAAAACAATAAACCAAGTTGGGGCTTTAACCTGTCACTTTAAAGTCCTCTAACTCTACACCTATCAATGAATATTTTCTTATTTATTTGCACTCAATCAACACTTTAGTTTAAAAGAAGAAATCATTGTCAAACCAACAAAAAGTCTATATTAAAACCAAAAGTAGTGTAAAACAAGAAGATAAAAACTTATCTCAAGTCCTCCTCCAAACTCTTGAAGTTCCTTTACATCTCTTTTACAATCACTCAAAAAAAAAATAAACTGGATAAAATAAATAAAAAGTGGTTCCTGAAAATCTCTCCCAACTAACTCCCCAGAGAAGAAGTTTCAAAACTTGCCAATATTTTCAAGACCTTTTTCAAGTCCTATCTTCTTTCTTTTATACTTTTCCAAGAGGTGCCTTAGGATCTCTTCAAAATGTGTCTTGATTCTATGTATTTGCCCAAGATGCATCCTTTCATGATAATTTTCGTCCATGGTAGTTACAACCACCTATTAAGCTAATAGGTGCATCAAAAACTTCTTTAAAATTTGTGAAAATCAATTTTACTCGTCTAGTAACTGCCACTGGCGCTTAAGCACGGGATCTCTGCGCTTAGGCGTGGTCTTCTCTGTTTAACCAGCGTTTAAGCGCCAAAACTCTTTTACACAATTTTTTACCTTTTGTCTCCAAATTTGATCCTTTTTCACTCGTTTAAGCAATTTTTTTTCTTTTTTATCTGTATCTGCAATAAAAACACAAAAATACCTTCCATTAAAGTGCAATATCTCAAAAATAGGTATAAAAATATTTCTAAAAACACTATATATTTTAGGTATATCAACTATCACAAAAAGTCTTGGCTAAATATTTTCCACCCTCGAAAACCGCTAAGCTTCGAAATGATATTACATCTTTTTGTTAGTTTGAAGGGGAATCGATATTTGAAGCCTGAGAAACATTTAAAGATCTTCTTAGGAAATTTCCACATCATGCTTTACTAGATTGGTTAATAATTCAAACATTTTACAATGGATTAGTAGGATCACTGAGATCTATTATAGATGATGTTGCGGGTGGATCATTAATATCAAAACCTTTTGATGAAGCATATTGTTTAATTGAAGAAATGGCTACTAATAATTTTCAATGGCCCTCTGAAAGGGTAAATCCTAAGAGAGTAGCTAGTATTCATGATTCTGATGCAATGTCTATTTTGGCATCTCAAATTGCTACTATTTCTAAAAAAATTGATCAAATGGGAATGAATTATTCTCAAGTACCCTCAATATTAGAGGAGAATTCACTAGGACAGATTATTGATACTCTATCATCTTATGAAACTTTAAACGCTATAAATAATCAAAATAACAATCTTTATTCTAACTATTTTAATTGGAATAATTATAACAATTTGTTGATTCAATCCGAAAATCTGAATAATTAAGGAAATCCTATTTTTTGACATTATTATCCTCTAGGATTTAACTCCAACCCTGACACACAAGTTAAGGAAAAAAAGTTTAAGATGGAAGAAGTAATGTTGAATATGGGAAATCAAATATAGAATCAAGGGGCTTCTGTTAGAAATATTGAAAATCAATTAGGACATATTGCTACTGTACTTAGTAATAAACCTTCTGGAATTCTTCCAAGTACTGTGGAATTTAATCCAAAAGATCAAAATAAAGAGCAAATTAAAGCTATTCAATTACGAAGTGGAAAAGAAGTTAAAACAAGGATCCAAAGAGAAAATGAAACTGATCAAGAAAAGGAAGAAATGGAAAATGATCAATAGGAAAAGGAACAAACACAAAGCCCTGTAGAAAAACCATTACCTCCATTTCCTCAAAGATTGAAACAGAAGAATAAAGATAAACAATTTACAAAATTTTTGGAAATCCTTAAGAAGTTAATGATAAATATTCCTTTTGTTGAAGCTTTGGAACAAATGTCAAGTTATTCTAAATTTATGCAGGATGTATTAAACAAGAAAAGGAAGTTCACAGATCCTGAGACCGTTGCACTTAGTGAAGACTATAGTGCTATTATTCAGAAAAAGCTTCCTACAAAATTAAAAGATCCTGGTAGTTTTACTATAACTTGTGCAATTGGAGAAAAGTTTTACGGAAAATTTTACAGAAAAGCTTTATGTGATTTAGGAGCGAGTATAAATCTTATGCCTTTATCAATTTTTAAACGTTTAGATTTAGGAGAAATTTTCCCTACTATGACTCTTCAGTTCACTGGTCGATCAATAACTTATCCAAAAGGAGTTATAGAAGATGTGCTAGTAAAAGTGGATAATATTTTTTCCCTTTAGAATTTATAGTATTGGATATGGAGAAAGATAAAGAGATTCCCATTATTTTAGGGAGACCATTTCTCGCAATAGGGAGAGTTGTAATAGATGTGCAAAAAGGAGAATTAATTATGAGAGTTAATGATCAAGATGTGAAATTTAATATAGCAAAAGCTATGAAATATCCTGCAATAGAAAAAGATAATGAATGTTTCAGGATGGAAGTGGCTGATTATCTAAGTAATGAGTAGTTTAAGAATGAATTCGAAGATAAATTAAAGCAAGGAAAATTTTTTGATACTGAAGATGAAGTAAAATAAGAAGATTTATATTATATTTAGGGCAAATTTGAAGCATTAGAATTGCTGGAAAATGACAGTAAAAATCTTATTCCTTCAAGTATTAAACCACCTGAACTTGAATTAAGGATATTACCTACCCATTTAAAATATGTATTTTTAGGGTAGTCATCTACATTACCTGTTATTATATCTTCTGAGTAAAGTGAAATTCATGAACAAAAGTTGATAGAGATGTTCAAAAAGTATAAAAAGACTTTTGGATGGACTTTAGCAGATGTTAAAGGAATTAGTCCTTCAATTTGTATGCACAAAATTTTATTAGATGAACAGTATGAACCTAAAGCGGATCCTCAGGGAAGATTAAACCCATTAATGAAAGAAGTTGTTAAAAAAGAATTTTAAAGTGGTTAGATGCTGGAATTATATATCATATTTCGGATAGTGCTTGGGTAAGCCCAATTCACTGTATTCTGAAGAAAGGAGGAGTGACTGTTGAAGAAAATGAGAAAAATGAATTAATATCAATAAGACAAGTATCTGGTTGGTGAATTTGTATTGACTATAGAAAACTAATTATGGCCACCATAAAAGATCACTTTCCTTTGCCCTTTCTAGATCAAGTGTTGGATAGATTGACTGGAAACAAAGACTATTGCTTTTTAGATGGACATATCGGATATCACCAAATTCCAATTACTTTAGAGGATCAAGAGAAAACAATGTTTACAAGCCCATATAGAACATTTGCTTTTTATAGAATGTCTTTTGGACTATGCAGTGCACCTACAACATTTCAAAGATGCATGATGTCAATTTTTAGCAATTTTATAGAGCATGGAATGGAAGTGTTTATGGATAATTTTTCTATATTTTGGACTTCGTTTGAGTTATTTCTTAATAATTTAGAAAAAGTTCTAGAGATATGTTAAAAAATCAACCTAGTCTTAAGTTGGGAAAAATGTCAATTTATGGTTGCAGGAGGTTTTGTTCTTGGGCATAAAATTTCTTAAAAAGGCATGGAAGTAGATCCTGCAAAAATCCAAGTTATAAAAAAATTACCACTTAATAATGTTAAAGGGGTGAGAAGTTTTCTAAGACATGCTGGTTTTTACAGTCGCTACATAAAATTTTTTTCAGAAATAACTGAACCATGCCAACTTTTAGAAAAAGATATGAAATTTGATTTTACTGAGGAATACATAACAACATTTGAATTATTAAAGAAAAAATTAATCACCGCATCTATAATAGTACCACCTGACTTGGAGAAACCATTTGAAATAATGTATGATGCTAGTGATTATGCTATTGGGGTTGTATTAGGAAAAAGGCACGACAAAGTTTTTAAAGTTATATATTGTGCTATGAAAACTTTAAATAATACTCAAATTAATTATACTACTACTAAAAGAGAGTTATTAGCTATTTTTCATGCCTTGGATAACTTTAGATCTTATTTAATTGGAACAAATAGTACATATAGATCATTCTGCTATTAAATACTTGATGCAAAAGAATGATGCTAAACCAAGATTAATTAGATGGATACTTTTATTGTAAGAGATTGATTTTGCCATGGTAGATAGAAATGAAAATGATAATCAAATAGCTGATCAATAGTCAAATAGCCGATCATTTTCTAGAATAGAAATAGAAATATTAACTAATTTTGCAAATGAAATTTTAGAAAATTTCTCATATGAACATTTATATAGTGTTAATAGAATGAATTTGCTGTGGTATGCTGATATAGTAAATTATATTGTAAGTGATATTCTACCACCTGATATTTAGAATTCACAATTAAAGAAATTTATCTATGATTCGAAAGAATATTTTTGGGGTGACCCAAATTTATATAAACAATGTAAAGATTTAATTATTAGAAGATGTGTGTCTTATGAAAAAACTCAACAGATAATTGAAAGATGCCATCATTTTGAATTTGGAGGAAATTTTAGAATAAATAGAACTACATATAAAATTTTGCAAGCTGGATTTTATTGGCCTACTATTTTTAGAGATGTTAATGAATATATTAAAACATGCAATAGAGTTCAATGAGTAGGAAATATTTCCAAAAGAGATGAAATGCCTCTAAATTACACTTTAGAAGTTGAAATTTTTTATGTGTGGGAAATAGACTTTATGGGACCATTTATGCCATCATTTAAAAATTTATATATATATTACTTATTGTTGATTATATGTCTAAGTGGATTGAAGTTATTGATGTGCCTAGATGTGACGCTTGGAGTGTTTCTAAATTTTTAACTAAAAATATTTTTACAAGATATGAAATGTAGAGAGTAATTATTACTGATGGAGAATTTCATTTTAGGAATAAGAGAATCAAAAAATTAATCAAGAAATATGATATACTGCATAGATTCTCTACTGCTTATCATCCTCAAACTAGTGGTCTAGCAGAAATGTCGAATCGTGAAATTAAACGCATTTTAGAAAAGACTGTAAATCCTTATAAATTGAATTGGTCTACTAGACTAGATACTGCATTATAGGCATACAGAACTGCTTATAAAACTCCTATAGGATTGCCCCCATATAGATTGATTTTTGGAAAAATATATCATTTATTAGTATAATTGAAACATAAAGCATTTTGAGCTATTAAAGAATTTAATTTTAATTTAAAGGATGCTGGTTAGAAAAGGTTTTTGAAATGAACTTGCGGAGATTAGAAATGAAGCATATGATAATGCAAAAATTTATAAAGATAAAATGAAAATATGGTATGATAGGAAGATTGTTAAGAAGAAATTTGAACCTGGACAAGAAGTTCTACTATATAATACAAGATTGAGATTATTTCTAGCAAAACTAAAATCCAGATGGTTAGGACCATTGAAAGTGATTAAAGTATATCATTATGAAACTGTTGTTATTAAAGATTTAAAGTAAAAGGACGCAGATTGAAACCATATTTTGATGGTTAAAGACCAATTTTTAAAGAGACTATAATGTTGGGTCAACCCAACTAAATAAATGGTATGTCGGGCTGACGATATTAAACTAAGCGCTTTGGGGGAGGCAACCCATACTTATATTGCTATGTATTACTATTTAGTTTATTAAGTGACTTATATATTAGTAAATAATAATCCTATACAATTGCATTTATTATAAATTAAGTCAAATATTGGTATTGGAGGAAAATTTGGAATCAAATTGAATAGAAAGATGAAAATCGCAATTTTGGCCACTGGCGTCGACGGCGTCGAGTGCGGTTTGACGGTTTTAGACAACTTTTGGTGAGTTTTCGCGTGATTTCACTTCATAATAACCACCGGGAAGAGTTTAAAAGGGCTTAGAAGCATCCTAAGATGCCTAGTAACTTCCTATTTTCGGATTTCATGGCTTTCAATTCCAGAAATACTTTGAGGTATGGATTTTTCAACAAAAGAAAGTTATTAGTTTTGAAGCGCAGAGATTATACGATAAAGTTATTATGAAGAGGAGATTATTCAAGGAAAGATGATTTTTTAATCATAAAGTGATCAATTCTACTAGGCCGATTGATAAAATCATTTTGTAAAGTTGTTGGGAAGTTCTGTGTTATACTACATCTGTGGTTGTCGAACCTGTGTTGAAAGAGTTTTATGTAAACTTATATGGAATTACTCAAGGTGTTATCTTTGTATGAGGTAGGCTAAACCATTTACTTCTCTAAGGATTAATGAATTGTATATGATAGACAACATTCCAATTTATCATTATACAAATTTCATTCCTATACGAGATTGGATGCAAGACGTGTATAATCTTCATACGGATGAAAGTGATGTGTGGGAGATACGAGATGAAGGATATGTTAGTTTCTCCACTTCATTACTTAATCCAATTTCAAAGCAATGACATTTCTTTATTGCTGCAAAATTACTCCCTACTATGAAAATTAGTGGAGTTACCAAAGAATGTGCTATTTTAAATTACTGCATTCAAATGAAAAAACCCATTAATATAGGGCCTATTATATTTAAATCTATTATGGGTATCCTTACTAATGGACCAATTTATGGACTTGGGCATCCATCTACCATCTTTTTGATTTGTAGTCAAGCCCAGGTTCCATATGAAAGTTGGAAAAAGTCTTTATTACCTTGGGATCCCATGAATCCTATAGATGAGAATTATTGTGGAAATGGAAATGAAGAATTAGAAGCCATCATAGATAAATCTGCACATGCTTCAACTCCATTAATACCACCAACAGTTGATACCACCAACAGTTGGAAAAGTTCTCTTACTTTGGAAAAGAAATTGAAAAAAATTGAAAGAGAGCTTCATATTATTATAAATGCAGTAGGAGATCTTAAACAACTTTTTGATCACCTAGATTGGAGAATGAAAGAAAATTTTGATCACACTGAAACTTTTGAAGCATGATTAGTTTGGATGTTTAAAGAACATGGGTGGATTGAAGAAAATTTGACAGATTGATTCCTGTACCGATCCATCTACAACTTATATATTCATTACGAATCTATGGGAGATATCAGAGGAGGAGAAACCACTACACTGAAGAAGAGGCATAATAATTGAAGAATTTAAATTCTCTATCTATTTTAAAACATTATATATATTTAGTTTAATTGTGTGGATTTAATTTGATTTGGTTTTTTTTGCTTTAGAATTTTGAACTTTGATTGTGTGTATAATTTTGTGACAGCGTTTAGTGTTGTGGCTTGATTTTGACGCTGATTTATAATTAGTTTGTTTAATATGTGTGATTGTGTAATTAAAAAATGTGTTTGTAAAAGTGTACTCTTATATATAAAAGTTAGATTGTTGTTGTTTGTGAAAATTCGTGTTGGTGAAATGTTTTATTTTGTGAATTATTTTGAGATAAAAAATTATGTTTAAAATACTAAAAATTTTGGAGTAAGTCGATAGTCAATTGAAAATTAAAAAAAATCAAAATATGAAATTTTTTGGGCTTCAACACTGATGGTGCTGGAATCGGCGCCGACGGCGCCCTTGACCCGACAACAGATTGTAACCCTTAAAAATTCACAATTTTTACTGTGGTCACCTTTTATATGCTTAAGTCATCTTCAACCTTCAGTTTGGGAGGCTAGGGCTTGATGGTGGTCGGATTTGAGGCGATTTAGAGGCTAAAAGACTTTGAATTTCATCTTCTCTAGGTAAGAGCTACACTTTAAACCAAAAATTTTTTATTTTCACCAAGGATTTATCTCACATTGCATGGATCCGAAAATATGACAAATGTTTTTGAGAAATTTTTGAGAAAATCCTTTGGTGATGACCTCTTATATAGTGATTTGAAGCTTAAAATGTTTTATATTTTGATTTTTGGAATTTTAGAATTTACTAGAAATTTTCAAAATTTTCTAGATTTGTTATGGCACCTCGATTGAGCAAAAGGAAAATAGAATATGACGAACAAAAAATTGTTAGTTTCAAAGTGAGTGCTCGATTTCATAGTTTGCAAGAAAATAAGAAAGTAATTCAGGATCTAGGTTTTAAAAATTTAGGAGGAGAAGTTGAACGTTTGATTATTGCTCGGCAATGGGAAAACTTCTGCTATTTTACTGTCGATGGGATAGCTGGGATTGTAATGGAATTTTATGCCAACCTTCCTGAAGCTTCTGATGATTACGTATTTGTTCGTGGAAAAAGGATATAATTTACTCCAAAGAAAAGTAATGAGTTTTATTCTCTAGAAGATGTGTATAGATGCAAGTACCATTCTTTTTCTGTTACAAATCAGGATTTAAATGAAGTTATTTCTTTTCTGACTAGTGAGGAAGGGGCTTGGAAAATAAAAAATGGAGTTAAGGTTAACTTTCCCTGTACTGGTTTAAATGTAGTATCTAAGGTCTGACATTATTTTATTTTTGGAAGAGTGATTCCAACAAACCATCATAATGAGGTGACCAGTGATAGAGCCATCCTGAACTACTGTATTCAGCAAGTTATGGACATAAATGTGGGCTTTATTATTTATATGAACACTTGATCTATTGCTCTGGGAGAGACTTCTGGTGGATTGGCACACCCTGCTCTTATTTACACACTTTGTGAGCAGGAAGGAGTTGATTTTAGACCTGATGAGAAGAGGATTGTGCCTCAGAGACCTATTGAGCCTGCTAACATCACGACATATGAACCTCATGTTGACTGGAGATGTGGCGGTAAGGCTAGAGATATTCCTTCTACATCTAGGGATATTCCTTCTACCTCTCATGGACCTACTTCTAGTGACCCCAGCAACAGAGAACTTTTGGATCAAATGATGATACAATAGGGAGATATTTTGAGGATGGATTATAGGATGCATAATATGAAAGCCAGAAATGCTCACACTGATGATTTGATTTGGAAAAAAATTGAGTTTGATGTTGCTTATGATGATGCTTCAGTTAGATACTTGAGGGGAGAACATTCAGTTAAGTTCCCTATTTACCCTGTGTTTACTCCATATAAGCAGCAAAAGTTGGATGTAGATGAAGACGAAGATGACATTGACAAGTGATCTTTTTGTTTGTTTGTTTGTGTTTGTACTGTGTGATTGTATTATTTTTGTTATGATATTGTTTAGACTTTGTTTGTTATGTTATGTGAAACTGTAATGTGGAAGACTGTTTTCAATTTTAGAATTTAGTTTAGTTCTATTATTATTTTCAGCACTTTGTTCTATTTTGTGATTAGCTCTTTCTCAAAAAATTTTATATGTATTATGTGCAATTTAATATTTTTAGCCTTGTAGTTTTCATTTTAACACCTGCAATATTTTTAAAATTTATATTCAAAAATTAAAATCTCCAACAGGTATAATTTTTTTAATGTATTTAATGTTTTCTTTTATCATTTATTTTTAAAGCTCTTCATGAAAAAATCATTTAAAAATTTAACTTTAGGAGGCGGGGGGAGAAAAGAAGAAAGATCATTTTTATAAAGAGAGAATTTTATTTGTCCTCAATTAGTTATATTTTCAAAATATTTAAAAATTTTTAACATGACCTTTGGTATTAGAGGGTAACTTTAGATAACCATATCTATGTTTCTAAATATATAGTAAACTTAAGTAAATTTTTTTAAATAATAAAGGTTAATTTTAGAGATTAAAGATATTTAGTAAAAGAGAATAAGACTATATTTTTTCTATTTTTAGTAAAAAAAATTGTATTTTTTAATTATTAAAAATCTTAGAGATTCATGTAAGAAGAAAAGATTAAAACTTTATGAAAAATC
>NW_018231441.1:41628-45723 GCF_001263595.1 Phalaenopsis equestris | reverse complement strand
AAAAAGTTTTTATCTTTAAAGAAAGATGGTAAAGTTCAAAACGATTAAAGCTTATCCAGATATAGTAATCCTGACATATAAAAAAACAAAAAGAGAGATGAAAAAAAAAGAAAAGAAAAAGAGGATTAAAAATGATCTTGAAAAGAAAAGAAGATGCCTAATTAAAAATTTGCTTCACTTGAATCAACTTAAGGAAAAAAACTTGAACACATTTTCTAAACTTTTTATTTGAATGTTAGCTTAATTATTAGTAAAGTTTTATGAAGTTCTTTTTCATATGAATTTGCTAAGTGACTTTAATATAACAAATTGCAATTTTTCATCAAAGAAATAGAGAACCAGAAACCTTATACTTAATTATTGAATATCCTTACACTTTTAGTATTAACCGAAGTTGTTTGGAATTTTTCTTAAGTTATACTATTATATTTGGAAAACTAAAATATGGAAATCTAAAAGTTAAGGTTTTTATCGTAAGTTATATTTTCTTTATGTAGTAAAAGAGTTACTTGAGGACAAGTAACAACTAAGTTTTGGGGATTTTGATACACCAAAAATATATGCATTTTTAGACCCATATTTTCTACCTATTTTTTATCATATTGCACTTTAATGGAGGAATTTTTAAGTTTTCTTGCAGGTTATTGATTTTTAGGGCTTAAAGCAAAAAGAAAGCAAAAAGAATGAAATTTGAAGTCAAAATAACGTTTTTGAAGAAATGCTCAACGCCGAGGGCAGTGCCGACGACGTAGAACAAATTAACGCGGAAATTTTTTACTCAGCATCAACAAGGCCAGACTAGCGCCGACGGCGCCAAAGGTGGTTCAGACCCCTTTTCTAGAAGTTTCAATGTATTTGGATAATTTTTTGAAGAGTTTTTTGGAGGCACCTCTTGCAGAACCGACCTTGGGCTCTATTTGGGGTCCAATTTCATCAGAAAAAGCACTCCTCTACTTTTTTCACTCCTCTTCTTTCATTTTTCGCACCACATCATTCCATTCCACTTCCATAATGAAGACAATTAGAGAATTAGTGATTTTTTTTTCATGTTTTAGAGTTTTTGTGGTGAGATTTAGTGTGAAACTTTCTGTAAGAGTGTTGGAGAAGGAGAAAAGTGAGACATATCTTCTTCCTGCATTTCTAAAGAAAGGCTACAAAGGATTTGCTTTGAGAAAAAGTTTTCGGATAAGTATTATTTGTTTGTTAGTGTTGTATGAACTCTCTTTTATACATGAAATTTGTGTTTTGTTATTTATTTCTCATGAAGTCTGAGTAGTTCCCTCTATCTTTCTCCCTACTCTGAGATATGGTGAAATGAAGAGATAATATGAATGTGTCAATATTAAATTGTAAAATAAATTATAATGATTTTTCAACTCCAAACTTAATTTACTTTTTGATCTGGCCAATTGAATTGTTAAAATGTGTTGTGAAACACGTGATCTGGCAAATGGAGTATGATTTCTACAACAGAGTAAGGATCACATTTGATTCCATGGAGGAGAACATCATTTATGGAATTAAGAGCAAATAAATAAGGATATATTCTTTGTTGGGTGTAGAATTTGAGAACCTTTAGGGTGACAGACTAAGTTCTTCAATTCAGTCTTAGTGTTTAAAAACTAAAGCGAGAGCTAGCCTTTAGGTGAAGGGAAGTGAGAGCTCTGGAGTGGGAGCCGGTATCCTCCTACCCTAGCCACGGATTTACGGACTAAACACTGAGATTAGCCAATGATTTTCTATGCACTGTATTAGGGTAGAGAATTAAAATTATTCCTATTTGGTACAATATTTATTGTGAACATTTATCTCATCTCATTTTACTATAGCCTCATTGTAGTGGGAAGGATGCTTTTTCACATAAGAATCTCCGTTACATAAACATAATTAATATATTAGTATTTACTATTTTAAATTTTGCATATTTAATTTGATAATGTTTAGAAATTTAATTTTGATTACTCTCAACGATTGAAATTAGTGACAGTGATTTCGATTGATTTTTTTGTGAATTTCCTAGCAAATTTGTCATTTCCAAATTAAACCTTCCCCGTAGGATCGACATTTGTGGCTTAAATAAGAAGTCCATTTTTACTTGATAACGATATGTATACTTGTGTAGAATCTGAATATTAATTGATTATATTTAATTAAATTTTACACAATCTATTTCAACAAAAAAGTTGGATCAATTCCTCTAAATTTTAATTTGAAAATTGAAATTTTTGATGCATGAGGATTGAATTTTATGAGACCATTTAGACCTTCATTTGGAAATGTATATATATTGATTGCAGTGAATTATGCTTTAAAATAGATTGAAGTAATTGTTTTACGTTACCTCGATGTGATGCTCATAGTGTTTCAAAATTTTAAATCAAAAATATTTTTACAAGAAAAAGAATGCCGAGAATAATCATTATCGATGGAGGATCTAATTTTAGGAATGCAACAGTTGCTAAGCTGGTGGAAAAATATAATATTATGCATAAAATTGCAGATACTTATCATCCTCAGACTAATGGTTTAGTGAAAATATTTAATCGTGAAATTAAAAGAATTTAGGAAAAAAGTGTGAATCCTAATAAAATGTACTGGTATGCTAGATTAGATACTGCATTATGGGCTTACAGGATAGCCTATAAGACACCTATAGAAATGTCCCCAAATAGATTAATTTTTAGAATGAATCATCACTTACCAGCAGAATTGGAGCATAAAGCCTATTGGACAATTAAGGAGTTCAATTTTAATTTGAAAGATGCTGGTGAGAAAAGATGATTGCAATTAAATGAACTTGAAGAAATGCAGAATGAAGCTTATGGTAATGTTATAATTTACAAAGAAAGAATAAAATAATGACATCATCAAAAGATAATAAAGAAGGAATTTGAGCATGGACAGAAAATTTTATTATACAATATAGGTTTGAAATTATTTTTTTGAAAACTGAAGTCTAGGTGGAAATGGTCATTCAGAATTGTAAAAGCCTATCCCCATGAAGTTGTTAATATTAAAGATCAAAAAAATGGAAGGATATTTAAAGTGATGAGCACAAACAGAAATCATATTATGATTTTCAAAGTGTTCAGCTTTTAAAGAGACTGTAATGTTGGGTCACCCAAAATAAGGGCTGGGAATGTCGGGCTCACAAAATTAAACCAAGCATTTTAGGAGAGACAACCCTTATTAATATTTGTTTATTTTTCTTTTTTGTTTTTTGTATTTTTATGAATTTCGTGTATTTGAGAAAATTGAAATTGAGAAAATATTTAAAAACATCTATGTTTACCTAATTTTATGGAAGATTTGATAAATTAAAAGAATTTAGGAAAAAAGTGAGAATCCTAATAAAATGGACGAGTATGCTAGATTAGATACTGCATTATGTGCTTACAAGATAACTTATAAGACACCTATAGAAATGTCCCCATATAGATTAATTTTTGGAAAGACTCGTCACTTACGAGCAGAATTGGAGCATAAAGTCTATTGGACAATTAAGGAGTTCAATTTCAATTTGAAAGATGCTAGTGAGAAAATATTATTGCAATTGAATGAACATGAATAAATTAGGAATGAATCTTACGATAATGCTATGATTTATAAAGAAAGAATTAAATAATGATATGATTGGAAGATAATAAAGAAGGATTTTAAGCATGGACAGGAAGTTTTATTATACAATATAAGATTGAAATTAATTTATGGAAAACTTTCGGCATTATTTTGGGTTTGTTTGAGGGGAGTTGCTCGTAAAAAGCTGTCAGTCGCTGGAATTGGAATCCCGTCGCCCGCTTCGGAAGGACGTGGAAGTATGAAATCAAACTGACCTCATATTTTTCATAGTTTAAAATGAAAGAGCACTATACCTCAAGTCTTGTATCTATCCCGAAGGATAAACACAAGAATTGAGGATGAGGTTTGATCAAATAAACTAAAGAAAGTATGACATCCGTTTGGTCTGCAAAACCTTTGTATTTGCCGACAAGTTCCCCTATTTAATATAAAGGATTAAATAGGGTTTATATTAAGCTGGGTTCGGACATGCTTCCTATAAGGGCAAGCCCTTATAGTTAATTACATCTTAAATGA
>NW_018231441.1:40707-41199 GCF_001263595.1 Phalaenopsis equestris | reverse complement strand
TGGGGAAGACAGATTTTGTTGTTGAAGATGGTCGTGCTGCCCACCATGCTAGTTCCAAGCTCCTTGCCGCGACGAATTTGAGTTATCTAGTGTGTCAAGTTATAATATCAAATCAGGTGGCCCTATGGTTAAAGTTCTTTAAACTTTATGGAAGGCATATTAAAGTTGACTAGAACGACACCAGTTAGGATCTTACGGTTCCCTCGTTCTGGTATCACTATTTTCTATTAGATTCACTTAGTCCAAATGAACTTACTAAACCCATTTTAATGAGTTACATAATTTCATTTAAACCGTGGGAAGTCTCGTTAGCAACTGTAGGTTACCTCCTCCGAGGGATTCCCGATCATCCGAGAGAGACGTCTTAATTTGGTTGAAGTTGTAGTTTTATGTGAAGTTTGTGATTAAATTTTGAGTTGTTTTATATTTTGCATGTTGTGGCGGTGAATTTTATCTTAGTTGATTTTTAATTTTGGTTTTGGGTTATGGTTA
>NW_018231441.1:39929-40301 GCF_001263595.1 Phalaenopsis equestris | reverse complement strand
CCTCGAGTCCATTTAAACTTATTATGTTGCTTAATGGTTCATCCTGTAAATACCCTTATTACTCAGTGAACATTGATGTCTCAATTATCCATAAAAATAGGGTGATTATCATTTATCATTTAATTTTAAAAATTATGTGGGTGAAGACCCTTGAAGAAGCAAGTTAGTGCAATTTGAACACTTAGCCAGATTCTTAATCCTAATTTGACTTAGTGGTGTTTCAAGGATGTTTGATATAATTATGTTTATTTATCTAATCCTCATTTAGTCAATTTTGATTTGGCCTAAGACACCACTAAGCCCTTAAGACCTAGGTGAGTGTCTTAATTAGTTTTGAAAAAGGTTAAACTTTAAGTGATCATGATTCATGAC
>NW_018231441.1:38065-39660 GCF_001263595.1 Phalaenopsis equestris | reverse complement strand
ATTGGTTTCTACCAATTAACCCCTTGTGTTTCAAGCATCAAATAAATTGATTAAGATTAGAGGTTACCCATTTTCCCTCCTTGAATTAAGCCTAAATGTTAATTAAGGCTAAATTTCCAAAATTACACATTTGCCCCCTAAGGCTCTAACACCTCATAATTTGTCAAATTCAATTCAAATGACTTTAAAGTTTTTATCCTACCTCATTCATGGGTTAATTTAGACATCAGAGGAGAAAATGTGATTTTTCAAAATTTAATTTAATTTATAAAATTATTTTCATGCAAAAATAGGATTTTTCAAAGAAAATTCTTAACTTAACCAAGGTAAATGATAATCCCTTGAAATTTTTACTAGAGGTAGAACTAGACCAGAAAAGTCTTTGGACAAAATTTCATGATATTTCGATTTTTTTTGTGATTTATTTGAATTATTTTAAGTTCTGGGATATTTAATAAAAATAAAATATTTTGGGTGGTGAAAATTGAGTTTTATATTTTTCAAAAATCTCCCTAAGGTCAGAGAACTCAGAGGAGAAATTTAAGTTATGAAATGAACTCAATGTTTTGAAACTTTTATGATGAGTTCTCCAGATCATAAATCACAGTGGAGGTTAAAAATCAAGTCATTTAAATGTTTGTATTTTTCAAAATTAATTATCTTAGTGATTTAGTATTTGTAAAATTTAAGGATATTTTAAATGACTTGACCCATGAAATTATTTTCAAAGGTTTCTCTGGTCATGGTGGACCTTACAAAATTTTCTTGGGATTTAATAACCAATATGCTAATTTCCATGATTAATTTAAGGAAATAATGTGAAATAACTTGAAAAATATGGGTCTCTGTATAGGGACCTTCTCTGACTTTGGAAAAATTATAGAATACTTCCCTTGACAGAGGCTATAACATATCAAAATTTCAAGCCAAGGTGATGTGTCAAAATGCATGGAGAATCAAGTGATTCTAAAAAGTTTCTACTTAATTAAAAATATTTTATGCATCAAATAGACTTTAAAATTAATAAACATCGGTTAAATATTTTTTTTCCACACGACTCTCCTCTATTCATTGAGCGCAGGGATATTTTTATTTTATTTTTGTGACTTTTCTACACAAAGTTATGAATTTTTGAAGTTTTCGGTATTTAAATAAATAATAAAAACCATCTTTATCTATTTAAACCATGTGTGCTGACCTCAACCTACGACGGCTCCGAAAGCATGCGTGGCACGCTCTGGTTGGACGCCGTCGTCCACGTAGCTTGCTGACACGGCCCGCTATTCATGTCCTGAAGTGTTGTCCGGCTCGATCTCCCCCGTCCATTTAATACACGCTCGATCGAACGGCTCCCCGTCATCATCCCCGATAGGATGATCTCGTGCCTGTCCACACTAAAACCTTAAGATCTCAGCCTAGACTCAACCAAATCACTTTGGGTTTGATCCTATGGACTCTTCTAAGTGAGACGAACACATCCATATGGCTAAGATACCATGAAATCAAGCTTAAGTAAATGGAGAATTAAAATAAGCTCGGGAGGAGGAAGAGTTTTATACCTTTGCTCTGAGAAGGGAGGCTTCGATCAGAGGTGC
>NW_018231441.1:37379-37621 GCF_001263595.1 Phalaenopsis equestris | reverse complement strand
GGGGTATTTGTTTTTTTAAAAAAATGGCCATGGGGTGGCCCTCAGGGCATAATTTTGGGTGCATTGTGTTGCTTAGGTGGAGGGCAGAGGAGCTCCATAGTTTGATTTGGATGAGCTAGCCTCTAGGTTTGATTTGGGTGAGGTGCCATGGGAGTGGCTCTCGGTTTTGGGTTTTTCTGGCCACTAGGCTGGCCGACCAGCCAGGGAGAGGTGGCTAGGAGCTCAGGGAACCCAGAGGTATC
>NW_018231441.1:36768-37362 GCF_001263595.1 Phalaenopsis equestris | reverse complement strand
AGCAATTTAATGCAAATGTGTTTGGATTTTTATCTTAAGCATTAAGCATGTGCATTTTAGGAAATAAGATCCCTTAATTTGGGGGACCTTTGGTCCATGGCTTGATTGAGATGATTTCATGGTGGTTGGACTGGTCATTAAGTCCAACTAATGGATGTGGTGGAGTTAATTTGGTGGCCTTAGTGTGGTTAGGTCACATTTAGTGCATGGGTCCAAGTGGGTGAAAATGACCAAAACTTGGGTATGGGCTAGGTTATCCATGTCAATTCGCCCAAATAATTATTGAATTTGGTGTAGATGATCATAAGGAACAACTTTGGTTAAGGATGGAAGTGCTTTTGAGTCCAATTAAAGGGCCAATTTGAAGGAATTTAGAGCTTTAATCAATTTGGTCATGTTGGGATAGGCTTGGGTCTAGCTTGGGTTAGCCTTGGGCTAAGTCCAAATTGATTGTTATAAATGTTAAATAGTTGCCTCATGAAGAGTTTTCAACATGAATTGGATGCCAATTTGGAGGTTAAGGCAATCAATTGGGTGAAATTTGGGGACTTAGCCAATTTGGGGCTAAATTTGGGAATTTTGGATTTAGGCCAA
>NW_018231441.1:29634-36599 GCF_001263595.1 Phalaenopsis equestris | reverse complement strand
GGGTTTTGACCCAAATCAAAATTGGGCTCAAATCATGGACCAATTGAGCTTGGATTTGATTTATTTTGGTCATATCAAAAGTGAATTTGAGTTTAGGATTGGAATTGCGGTCAATTGAGATAAAATTGGTGGACATTTGAGTTGGATTTGGGGAAATTTGGGTCTTTAAATGGCAGTTTGGGGGTTTTTGTTAAAGATGGCCAAATTGGCCAAATTGGGTCATGCGGTAGTTGAGAGAAATGAAATTAGGATTTTTTGGGATTTATTGAGATTTTTTTGTAATTTTTGGAATTTTTGGGATTTTGAGCTCAAGAGGGGTATTTTGGTAATTTGGGGGTGTTTTACGGGCAAAAAGCCAAGATGGGTGTTTTGGTAGATTTGAGGTACCAATCATCACCAATAAGCCATGGACCAATGGAAATCCCATTATGGGTCCTCTACATAGTGGTCTAAGTTTAACATAGCCCTAGGGCTAGTAGGTTTAGGGGACCATCTACATGAGTATCCCAAGAGATCAAGGGATCTAGGCTAGAAATTTGAGTTCAGGGTTGTGAGTGATTGTGAGTGTAGATAAGTGTAGATGAGTGTAGATGAGTGCCTTAGCTCCAGACCAACACCCAGGGTCAACCCTAAGATCCAACAATCCTAAGGGTGACTCATCTTGAGTTTCCCCCACAATGGCCCCACCTACTAAGTGTTTAGAGGTTAGGACCAATATGTGGAACTTCAAGTTGAGTGGAGAAGGGTTTGGAATTTCTAGTGGTGAGGGTTCCATGTCTAGTTTTTAGGAATAGTCAACAGGAAAAGTCCTATGGCTAGACCCTAGGCTACTAAAGAGGAAAAACTAAACCTCAACAAAAATTGAGGTCAACAAAAACCGAAGTCTAGGTGGAAAGAGCCATTCAAAATTGTAAAAATCTATCCCTATGGAGCTGTTAATATTGAAGATTCAAAGACTGCAAGGATATTTAAAGTGAATGGGCACAGAATAAAATCATATTATGATAGTCAGAGTTCAGCTCTTAAAGAGGTTGTAATGTTGGGTCACCCAGAATATAGACTGGGAATGTCGGGCTCACGACATTAAACCAACCACATTGTCGGAGACAACCCTTATCTATCATTATTTATTTTGTTTTTATGTTTTTGTAATTTTATGAATTCTGTGTATTTAAGAAAATTGAAATTGAGAAAATATTTAAAAACATGTGTTTACCTAATTTTATGGAAGATTTGAGAATTTGTTGGACTGAAATCAAAATCACGAAAATAACTTAAAACATTTTAAAAGACGGTTTTTGGCAATTTTTAACAAGTTCTTCTCCTTATAACTCCCAAAAACTGATTTGAAATCTTATTTTAGGGGCGAAAACGAGTTAAGAGTCATTAATTTTTAAATCATATGGCTCCCCACTCTAAAAATTCCGTGAGATTTTGAATTTTCAACCGGAGAAAGTTTGTCAGTTTTGTTGCGCAGAAGTTACACGATCAAGTTCATGTGATAAAGGGTCTAATCAAGGAAAGATGATTTTTGAATCGAGGATTCAACACACTGAATACTCGAGTGGAAGAGATAATTGTGCAGAAATGCTAGATAATTACGCAATAATTGTCCCTATGGTGAAAGAGTTTTATGTAAATCTTCATGGAATCAACCAAGGAATTGTCTACGTGTGAGGAAGGTTTGTCCAATTCACTCATTCAATGATAAACGATATGTTTATGATTGAAAGTGTTCTTATTTTCCACTATGCAAATTTTACCATACAAGAGATAATATGAACAAACTCTATCGATATGAACAAACTCCAACGATACTTTATGGATGAAGATCCAAATTAGGAGGCCAGAGATGATGGAAATGTAAGTTTTTCTTCATCATTGTTGAATCTTGCATCTAAGGCGTGGCATTTATTTATTGCATCAAAATCACACTTCATAATGAAAATCATTAAAATTACTAAGGAGAGTGTTATTCTGAGTTACTGTATTCAAACAGGAAAACCTATTGATATTGGTTCAATAATTGTAAAATCAGTTTTGGGTTTGATCATACATGGATCTACTACAGGATTGGGATATCCATCTATTATTTTCCTACTGTGCAGTCAATCACAAGTGCCTTATTAAAGTTGGGAGAAAGTGTTTCTTCCTTCGAAGCCTATGGACCCAGGAGTTTGTTGCAACTGCATTGGAATGAGAGATTAGAGTGATATGAATGCACTGATGAATCAAGCAACCCAGAATTCATCACTTATTCAGCCTTACTTCAGTTCAAATGCATTTTTGAAAAGAATCAAGAAGATAAAGAAAGTGGTACAAAACCTTGTACATGCAATTGAGAATATTTCTGAAATGTTGAATCATTTAGATTGGAGACTGAATAAATATTTTGAACATAATAGACGTATTGAAGATAGTTGGGTATGTATGTTCAAGAAATGTTCTTTGATTAAGGAAGATTCAACTGATGAATTTCTTTATCGACCTTTATACAACTTGTACGTGCACAACCAATACATGGGAGTTATCTAGGAGGACAAGAGCAAAGAAGATTTTTGAACTTCCTTTATGCATGGAATGCTTTTTTTCTTTGTGCTGCTTATGTTATTGTGTTTTGTTGGATTGCATTTCCTTTTGTTGTTGAACTATATTTATATTTATGTTTGTTGAGTATTTTAAGTTTAGATTTCAGTGTTAGGATGTTTGGTTTTCTTTGGACACTCAACTAGATTTTCCTGGCTTTAAAATTTTTAGTTTCTAATAGCACAAATTTTATATATATAAGTGAGTTTTGTGTTGTTTTTGAAAGTTATGAGTTAGAAAATTATTTATATGAGTAGAAGTGTTTATTTGAGTTAATTAGAGGTTGACATAAAGTGGTACGCAGCAGATTTCTCAGAAAATGAAATATAGAAAAATTAGGCATTGATGTTTGATACACCTAAAATATATAGTGTTTTTAGAGACATTTTTATATCTATTTTTGAGATATTGTGCTGTAATGGATGGTATTTTTGTATTCTACTTACAGATACAGGTAAAAAAAGTGAAAAATGCTTAAAGGAGTGAAAAAGGATCAAATTTTGAGCAAAAAGGTGAAAAATGTACAAAAGAGTTTTGGCGCCTAAGCACGAGATCCGACGCTTAAGCATCGGTTAAACAGAGAAGGTCGAGCCTAAGTGCCAGAGGCCCCGCGCTTAAGCGCGCTAGTGGCAGTTATTGGACGAGTAAATTTGCTTTCTGTGAATTTTGATGAGATTTTTGAGGCACCCATTAGCTTAATAGGTGGTTATAACCACGATGGATGAAAATTATCACGAAAGGATTCATCTCTTGGAGAAATAGATCGAATCTAGACATATTTTGAAGAGAAACCAAGGCACCTTTTGTAAAATTATAAAAGAAAGAAGAGAGGACTTAGAAAAGAATCTTGAAAGTATTGGAAAGTTTGAAAGCTCTCATTTGGGGAGTTAGTTCAGAGAGATTTTCAGGCACCACATTTACTTTTATTTTATCATTTTCGTTATTTTATTTTGAGTGATCGTAATGAGAAGAGAATTAAAGGAACTTCAAGATTTTGGTGGAGGACTTGAGATAAATTTTTCACTATTTCTTTTGAGACTACTTTTGGTTTTAATTGAGAGTTGTTGGTTTGACATTCATTTCTTCTTTTAAAATAAAGTGTGGTTTGGTTTTCTCCATAGATTCTGAGTAGTTTTCTTTATCTTTCTTCTTAAAATGACAAGTAATTAAGCTTGGATGGAAGTTGTGGAAAGTATTGATCATCAATGATGGAAGAAGTTGTGATGATTTAAATCCATGCACTTCATTTACTTCTTGGTTTGGCCAATCTAGATGTTAAAATCTGTTGTGAGAACTTGTAAGAACCGGGCTGGTATTGTCTCAGTCAACAATTAGAAACAATCACATGAGGTTGTATGAATGAGAATGTAGTTCATATGATTGAGTGCAAATAAATAAGGAAATATTCTTTGAAGGGCGTAGAGTTAGAGAACTTTAAAGTGATAGGTTAAAGCCCCCAATTTGGTTTATTGTTTTAGGTTCTGAGACGAGATGTTAGCCCCCAGGTGGAGGGAATCGATGGAACTGTAGAGTGAGAGCTAGTATCTTCCCTGCCTAGCCGGTTATCAGAACTATTCAAATTCTAAATTAGCCAATGTTCTTTATAGTATCTCTAGTAAGGGTAAAGAATATTATTGTCATATTTGGCACAACACAATTTGCATACTTCCACAATAGAATTCTTATACTTATTATTGATTCATAATAACAAGAAATATATTTTCATATTTAGTACTTTTCTTCTACAAAAACTCTAGTTATCTTTTTAAATTGTTATTGTTCTAGCAAAATATTGAAAATATCAAAAATATTTAAATTTTCATTACTACAAAAGTCATCTTTGTTTAGATAAATATCTTTTTATTAAAAATAGAAAGTTTGTTGTTCAATAGTGCATATTGTGTATCCTCCCTGTGGGTTCAATATTCAGGTCTTAATCAAAAAGTCTTATATTACTTGATAATGATACATATACTTGTGTAGTATCCCAATATATATATTATAAAGTTAAATTCTTATTTTTCTTCAGGATCAAGTTTTTGGTTTTGTTGTAAAGTAAAGAAATATAAGTGAAATATAATCTGAATTATTATTGTACTGTGCATATTAGCAATATCCAAGGATCAAGTTTTTGGCACCGCTACAGGGGAGAAATTGATTTTAAAATTTCTATTTTTAGAAAGTCTAATTTAAACTTTAAGTTATCTTATCTTATTTTATTTTGTTTTGTTTATTTTATTTTATTTTATTATTTGTTAGTATATTCATAGTTCAGGTTCTGAAGGACTAGTGCTCTACGATTTTGAATTAGAAAAAACTATTAGAAAAATCAGAAAAACCAAAAAAATTATTAATTTTTAAAAAACTAAAAAAATTACAGAAATGACAGATCAAAATAATCAAATTGCTGAAATTCATGAAGAGTTTAGACCTTTAAGAGATTATGCCAACCTTATTGTAAACAAACTTCATTGTAGTATTCAAAAACCTACTGTAGTGGCTAATTCAGTTGAGCCTAAACCTGCTATTACCCAAATGGTATCAAATAATCAGTTTGGGGGATCACCAACTGAAGATCCAAATTTACATCTTGCCAATTTTCTAGAATTGTGCGCTACATTTAAATGTGATGTTATATCAGATGATGTCATAAGACTTAGGTTATCTCCTTTCTCACTGAGGGATAAAGCTAAGATGTGGTTGAATTCATTAGCATCTGGATCAATCAGAACTTGGGGTGATTTAGCACAATAATTCCTTGCTAAATATTTTCCACAATAAAAAACAGCAAAGCTTAGAAATGATATTACATCTTTTAATCAGTTTGAAGGGGAATCTATTTATGAAACATGAGAAAGATTTAAAGAACTCTTATGAAAGTGTCCACACCATGTTATACCAGATTGGTTAATAATTTAAACTTTTTATAATGGATTAGTTATATCTCTTAGATCAATTATTGATGTCACTGCTGGTGGTTCATTGATGTCAAAATCATTTCATGATGCTTATGCTTTAATTGAACAAATGACTCCCAAACATTTTTAATGGCCTTCTGAGAGGGTAAATCCTAAGAAAGTAGCCAATATTCATGAAACTCATTCATTTAACATGTTAGTAAATGAAGTTGCTGCAATTTCAAGGAAGTTAGACCAATTTGGAATGATTTTTTCTCAACCAATTTTCATGATTGAAGAGAAATGATTGAATAGAATTCATTAAGCTAAATGGTAGATTCTCAAGAATCATTAGAAACTTTGAATGCCATAAATAATAAGTAGAATAAACCATATTCAAATTATCATAACCTAGGTTGGAAGAACCATTCCAATTTTAACTGGAATAACAATTTGGGTGGTAATAATCAGCAATGGGGTAACAATTAAGGAAACCCATTGAGAAACTAGAATAACTAAGGGAAAAATAATTATAGATCTACTTATCCTTCAGGTTTCAATAGTAATACACAGTTTAAGGAGAAGAAGTTGTCTATAGAAGAATTGGTGTTACAAATGGGAAATCAATTACAAAGTCAAAGAGCTACAATTAGAATTATTGAGATTCAACTTGGGCAAATAGTAAAGTAATTAAGTAATAGATCCAAAATAGATCCAAAAGAACCATTCCTAGCAATACTGAATCAAATCCAAAAGACCAGAATAAGGAACAAGTAAAAGTCATCAACTTAGAAGTGGAAGACAGTTCGAAGGTTGGGTTCAAAAAGAAATTGAAGTAGAGAGAGAAGAAATTGAAGAATCAAAAGATGACGCTCCAAAAGATTCTGAGAGACCTATTTCTCCACTAAAAATTTATTTGGAAAAAGCACCACCTCCATTTACTCAGAGAATTTGTCAGTAGAATTTGGATAAAGAATTTTTAAAATTCCTGAAAATATTTAAGAGGCTTACAATTAATATTTCATTTGTTGAAGCCTTAGAATAAAGGTCAAACTATGTAAAGTTTATGAAGGATATTCTCAACAGGAAAAAGAAGTTTGAAGATAATGAAACTGTTGCACTGAGTGAGGAGTACAGTGCAATAATTCAGAAGCTTCCTGCCAAAGGAAAAAATGTTGAGATTTTCATACCTATTTTATACTATTTTTAATGATATTTCACTTTAAGGAAAGGTATTTTTGATGTTTTGTTGCAGGAATGATGAATTAGGGTCATTGGAGCATAAAGATACAAAAAGGAGCAAATTTGGAGTGAAAAGGACCAAAATGTGAAGATTTGAACTAGGGCGCCGACGGTGGACATTTCCCTAGGGCAGGTTTTTCCCGAGACTACTGGACAAATACTTCAGAAGCCCGCTGACGACGCCCTCGAGGCCGCCAACGACGAGATCAATGATTATGCCTACTCAAGCTTTGGATATGG
>NW_018231441.1:23407-29033 GCF_001263595.1 Phalaenopsis equestris | reverse complement strand
TTTTACAACTAAAGTGAAGATTACATCCAAGATTCAGGGAGGTCAAAGCCCTTGGAAGTTGGGTGCAAA
Source organism: Phalaenopsis equestris (assembly GCF_001263595.1). Taxonomy (NCBI): domain Eukaryota; kingdom Viridiplantae; phylum Streptophyta; class Magnoliopsida; order Asparagales; family Orchidaceae; genus Phalaenopsis; species Phalaenopsis equestris. The sequence goes on along the minus strand of NW_018231441.1, from coordinate 28,964 downwards.
TAAATAGGGAAATATTATTCTCAGGCGTAGAATTGGAGATTTTAGAGTGACAAAATAAAATCCTCAATTCGGTCCTATTGTTTGGATGCTAAAGTGTAGATGTTAGCCCTCAGGTGAGGGGAACATGGGAGCTCCAAAGTGAGAGCTGATATCCTCCCAGCCTAGCAGCAGATTCAGTAAACAAGCATAACATTAATCAATGTTCGTTATGCCTGGTCCAAAGTGTAAAGAATATGTATGCTCCTATTTGACACAATATAAATTGCACTAATTCATTTTATACATTCACTATAATTTCTTGACAAGGAGAAGGATGCTTCTTATATATTGAATATCACAATTAAACCATACTTTATATCATAAGTTATTTATTAGTTATTAAAATTATCTATTTATTTTAATTGTCTATTAGGGACAGATAAGCAAATTGAACGTCGTTGTTGTGATTAAAGTATTGTATTTTGAAGGTCTTAGTCTCTAATTCTAAACTACTCCCTGTTGGATCGATATCTAGGGCTCCATTAGAGCCCTATATTACTTGAGCGATATGTATACTTGCGTTGACAAATTCAACTTTAACATTATTGAATATTATATTTATACATCTTAATCAAATTAGACACATCTGTAAAGTCGCGATCAAGTCTTTGGATGTCATTGCTGGAAATTAAATCTTCTAGTAACACCATTAAATTCTTGTATTTGTCGATTTACAAAGAGTCGGTCAAGTTTTTGGTGCCATTCTCGGGGAGTGAGTGAGTTAAATTACGATCAGAGTAACGGACAAGTTAGGAGAATTAGAAAATTTTTACTTAAATTGCAACATATTTTTATTTTTATTTTTAGTTAATTATAATACTTAGTACTGATTTCAAATTGTATGCGCAAATTTGGAGCTGAAAATTTTATACCCTACGATTCAGAATTAGAACACACTGTTAGAAGGGTTAGCAAATCAAAAAGAGAACCTAGAAATTCTGATACAATGGAAAACAACAAGAACCATCAAGGAATAGAGAATGAACACCAACCTAGACTCCTAAGAGATTATACAAATCCTACAGCAGATGAAATTCACTTATCTATCCAAAATCTTGATGTAGCTGCTAATTCATTTGAGCTTAAACCTGTTATTATCCAAATGGTACAAAACAATCAATTTGGAGGTACACCAAATGAAGATCCTAACTTACATCGCACTAGTTTTTTACAACTATGTGCTACTTTTAAATATGACAGAGTCTCAAACGATGTTGTTAGACTTAGAATTTTTTCTTTTTCACTGAGGGATAAGGCTAAGATGTGGTTAAACTCGTGTTAACCTCATTTTTTGTTGAGGTTTAGTTTTTACTCTTTAGTAGCCTAGGGGCTAGCTTGCTCTCAACCTCTAAATACTTAGTAGGTGGGGTCACTGTGGGGGAAACTCAAGATGAGTCACCCTTAGGATTGCTGGACCTTAAGGTTAACCCTCGGTGTTGGTCTGGAGCTAAGGCATTCACTACACTCACTACACTTATATACACCCACATTTACTCACAACCCTGAATTCAAATTTCTAGCCTAGAGCCCTTGATCTTTTGGGATACTCATGTAGATGGTCTCCTAAACCTACTAGCTCTAGGGCTATGGTTTAGCTAAGACCACTATGTAGAGGACCCAAAATGGGATTTCCATTGTTCCATGGCTTGTTCGTGATGATTGGTACCTCAACTCTACCAAAATACCCATCTTGGTCATTTACCCCTATAACACCCCTAAATTACCAAAATACCCCTCCATGGCTCAAAATACCAAAAATTTCAAAAATTCCCAGAAATTTTCAATAAATCCCAAATATTCCCAATTTCATTTCTCTCAACTACCACATGACCCAATTTGGCCAATTTGACAATCTTTATCAAAAATCCCCAAACTTGCCTTTAAAGACCCAAATTTCCCCAGATCCAATTCAAATGTCCATCAATTTGACCTCAATTTGACCTCAATTCCGATCCTAAACTCAAATTCACTTTTGATATGACCAAATTAAGCCAAATCCAAGCTCAATTGGTCCATGATATTAGCCCAATTTTTAGTTAGGTTAAAACCCCAATTTTGACCATATGACCTAGTCTCACCGAATGGAACCCATAGCCTAGTCAATTGGCCCCAATTAATGTTGAAAAATCTTTATAACATTCCTATACACCAAAATCAACCATCAATTGGCCTTGGTGAAGTCTCAAATACATTTGATTTTAGCCTAAATCCAAAATTCCCAAATTTAACCCCAAATTGGCTTAAGTCCTCAAATTTCACCCAATTGATTGCCTTAACCTCCAATTTGGCATCCAACTCATGTTGAAAACTCTTCATGAGGTCCCTATTGATCATTTAAAATAATAAATTTGGATTTAGCACGAGCTAGACCCAAGCATAGCCCAACATAACCAAATTGATTAAGGTTCAAAATTCCCTCAAATTGACCCTTCAATTGAACTCAAAACCACTTCCATTCTTCACCAAAGTTGTTCCTTATGATTATATACACCAAATTAAATATTTATTTGGGCCAATTGGCATGGCTAGCCTAGCCCAAACCCAAGTTTTGGTCATTTGTACCCGCTTGAACCCATGTACTAAATGTGACCTAACCAACCTAAAGTCACCAAATTAACTCCACCACAACCATTAGTTGGACTTAGTGACCAGTCAAAACACCATGAAACCACCTAAATCAAGACATGGACTAAAGGTCCCCCAAATTAAGGAATCTTATTTCCAAAAATGCACATGCTTAAGATATCTTTGCCAAATCAAAGTACATTTGCATTAAATTGTTGTGACGGATTCCTCTGGGTTCCCTGAGCTCCTAGCCATTTCCCCTTGGTCAGCCGGCCAGCCCAGTGGCTCGAAAAGCCGAAAACCAAGATCTACTCCCATGGAACCTCACCCAAATAAAACCTAGAGGCCAGCTCATTCAAATCAAATTGAACAGCTCCTCTACCCTCCACCTAAGCACCACAATTCACCCAAACTTATGCACAGAGAGCCACCCCATGGCCATTTTTATAAAAACTCACCTCCCACGGCCATGGGAGGTGTGCTAAAATTTTCTTAAAGAGGCCTATCCAAACTTTACACAAAGCTTCCCTAAAATCCCCTCAGTACATTCCAACCATTTTCCCCCACCATTTCCCGTTGTTGGAGCTCAATTTCGAGCTTTAAACCTTGTCGGAAACAAGGATAGAACCCAATACACCTCCACACTCCACAAAACTTCAATTGCTTGTGCCCACACCTTCACAACATTAAGAGAAGATAAAGCCCCATCAAATTACTCTCTGAGATAGCCTCCACCATAGCTCTAGACCAACACCTGAAATCGAGCTTGGTCGAATCCATACCTAGGCCTTACACCAAGACCAGGGACTCAATCCCTAGCCACCTTGGACCCCAACGAACGTGCCAAACATCTCTTGGGCAAAGGTATAGCTCACTAACCCTAATTTTGGGCTCAATTTGTTCTTTTGTGAAGAAAACTTGCAATTCATAGCAACATAACCATATAGATATACTCATCTTGAGTAGATGAAGGTGTAGAAACAAACCCAAAGTGATTTGGTTGAGTTTAGGCTGAGATCTTAGGGTTTAAAGTTGGGATAGTCATGGGATCATTCTATCGGGGACGATGACAGAGAGTCGTCTGATCGCGCGTGTATCACATGGATGGCCAAGATCCAGCCGGACAGTGCTTTCGAACATAAAAAGCGGGCCAACTCAGCAAGCTAGTGACGGCGGCGTCCAACCAGAGCGCGCCACACATGTCTTCGGAGTCGTCGAAGGATAAGGTGGCACGCGCGGTTTAAATAAATAAATAGGGTTTTTCTTATTTATTTAATTACCCTTAACTTAGAAAATCCATAACTTTGTGTAGAAAAATCACAACAATAAAATAAAAATTCCCTCTTGCTCAGTGAACAGAGGAGAACAATGTGGAATAAATTTCAAGACCATGTTATGCATATGTTATTTTTAATTAATTAAACACTGTTTTGAATCATTTGATTCTTCATGCATATTGATATATCATCTTGGCTTGAAACTTTGACATGTTGCAACCTCTGTTAGGGGAAACATTCTCTTATTTCTCCAAAGTCAGAGGAGGTTCCTATACAGAGATCTATATTTTTCAAGTTATTTTACATTATTTTGTTAAAAAAATCATGGATATTAGCATATTGATTAGAAAGTCCCAAGAAAATTTTGGATGGTCCACCATGACTAGAGAAGAATTTTGGAAATAATTTCATGGGTCAAGTCATTTAAAATGCACTTAAATTTTGCAAACACTAAATCACTAAGATAATTAATTTTGAAAAATATAAACATTTAAATGACTTGATTTTTTATCTTCACTGTGGTTTATGATCCAGAGAACTCATCATAAAAAATTCAAAATATTTTGAGTTCATTTGACAACTTAAATTGATTTTCTAAGGCAAATACCACTCTTGGCATTTGAATGATTTTTAAAAATCAAAATATACCTCAAAAAATTATGAAACTTAGTTTTTTGAGTTCTCTGTGATTAGGGATATTTTTGAAAAATAAAATTATATTTAAAATAAAAAATTGATTTTTATCCTATTTTGAATAATTGAATAATACAAAAAATTCATAAAAAACACAAAAATAATAAAATTCATGGAAATATTCTAAATTGGTTCCTAATCACTTAAGAATAACTAGAATATTTTTCCTGATTTTCTAAATAAAGATATTGAATTTTAAAACTTAAAAATAATTTCTTTAAAAAAAAGCTAAAAAATGAGTTTTCACTAAAATAATTCCAATAAATCAAAGAAAAATCAAAAAAATACAAAATTTGCTCCTTTGAGTTCAAAATTTGTCAAAAAAATACAAAATTTGCTCCTTTGAGTTCTCTGACCTTAGGGAAATTTTTCAAAAATACAAAACTTAATTTTCACCACCTAAAATATTTTATTTTTATTAAATAGCCCAGAATCTAAAATAATTCCGATAAATCACAGAAATTTCAAACAATTTTGAAATTTTGTTCGTAATTGGTAATTTGTTATATTTTTGAGGATAGTGATGATTTTACTTCCTATCAATATCATATTTAAATTACAATATTATCAAACAAAGATATATATATTTTTTTCACTAAAATGTACATTGTCTCCTGCGACAAGTGTCTACAGGATATACATTTTAACAAAACCATGGCTCTTGCCCAGTAGAAATGAGTTTCAGAATATTTGTACTGTGAAACTCAGATTGTCATAAACTGAGAGGTTAGAGCCTTAGGGGAAAATGTGTAATTTTGAAATTTTTGCCTTAATTAACATTTAGGCTTAATTCGAGGAGGGAAAAGGGTTCAAGGAGGGGGCTTAATTCAAGGAGGGGAATGGGTAACCTCTCATCTTAATCAATTTATTTGATGCTTGAAACACAAGGGGTTAATTGGTAGAAATTAATCTCACTTTCCCCATCAAAAAGATAAGTTAATGAATTTCTTAATAATTAAAATTTGGAAGGTTATTAAAATTAA
>NW_018231441.1:19170-23028 GCF_001263595.1 Phalaenopsis equestris | reverse complement strand
GATGAACCATTAAGCAACATAATAAGTTTAACTGGACTCGAGGCTTTTCACTAGTTGGTGAGGGAGAGACATGGACTGCTTCCCCCTCATAACTTGTTGGATACCTCAGAGACCTATTAAATTTAATATTCCTCGCTCAATGAAATCATCCTTAATTAAACTTTAAAGGACTCACCAAGATATGACATAGGGTTAAGAAAATTGCCAAAATTTTACCTTTTCTGCTCTTCATAAACTGCCTCAACATGCATTTTAAGTTTCAGGTGGTAGAACGAGAAGACTCGCGAGGTACACTTTTACAGTTTTCAGCGTTGTCTTTCTTATATTTTCATATTGTTCTCTTATACCTGCAAATTTGTATGCTAAACAACGATGTCACCCTGGATGAAAACAAAAACTATCAGGATAGACACATAACCAAAACTATAACCTGAAACAAAAATTAAAATCAACCAAGATAAAATTCACCGCCACAACATTAAAAATAAAAAACAACTCAAAATTTAATCACAAACATCACATAAAACGACAGCTTCAACTAAGTTAAGATGTCTCTATCGGATGATCGGGAATCCCTCAGATGAGGTAACCTATGGTTGCTAACGAGGCTTCCCACGATTTAAATGAAATTATGGAACTCATTTGAGTTTAGTAAGTTCATTGAGTTTAGTAAGTTCATTTGTACTAAGTGAATCAAATAGAAAATAGTGGTGTTGGAATGAAGGAATCGTAGGATCCTAGCCGGTGTCTCGCTAATAAACTTTAATAGGGTCTCATAAAATTTAGAGAACTTCAACCATAGGTCCACCTGATTTGAAATTTTAACTCAAGAAACCAGATAACTCAAACTCATCGCGGTAGGAGCTTGGAGCTAGCATGGTGGGCAGCACGACCATCTTCGACAGCAAAACATGTCTTCCCCAACTAAACTAATCTTCCCTCCGTAGAATTAAACAATAAAGCCATAGGACTTCAAGGTTGCTTGGTTATGCAACGTAAATCCTCACATTATCTTTAGGCCTTTGCATAGCCCTGCTATACAATATAAGCCCTAACTCGTCTTAGGATTCCAAGGTTGTCGTTTGTCATGACCTAAATCCTCACATCTTCCAGGCTATTTGTATGATCGTTTCACAAATGTAAGCCATAACTAATAAAATTTGCAGGACAAAACACGTAAATATTTCTCCTCAAAACTGAAGACAAACATTAGGATAGCTTGGGAAGTCACTGAGGTTCTCGTCTGGATCCATGACATCCCTTAGTTCTTCCTCCTTTGGATTCTACAATAAATTGTTCAAAATTTTTACCAATCCCCTTTCACACCTCTACGTCCGGTTTCATTGAAGAGTCCTATCATTTGTAATTCCTTGAAGATAATATTTCTTGATTTTTTTCGAGAGTCTTCTTAGGTAGCTTTTGTCATTTAAGATGTAATTAACTATAGGGGCTTTCCCTTATAGGAAGCATGTCCGAACCGAGCTTAATATAAACCCTATTTAATCCTTCATATTAAATAGAGGAATTTGTCGGTAAATACAAAAGGTTTCATAGACCAGGCGAACATCATACTTTCCTTAGTTAATTTGATCGAGCCTCATCCTCAAGTCTTGTGTTTATCCGTTGGGATTGATACAGGATTTGAGGTATAGTGCTCTTTCATTTTAAACTATGAAAAATATGGAGTCAGTTTGATTTCATACTTCAACGTCCTTCCGAAGCGGGCGATGGAATTTTAATTCCAGCGACCGACAGCTTCTTACGGGCAACTCCCCACAAACCAACCCGAAATAACGCCGACAGCTTCTGGCGACTCTATTGGGGAAAAGTTTTTCTCTCCATACAAATCAAGAAGTATTATCTTCACACATCGGTAATATGTCCATGTCTCTCTTGGGCCAAATTACTCTTCTTTCGTTGACATACTTTACCCATTTCTATCTTGAGAAAGTACAGCCAACTCCATGGACTTCAGGACTAGCTGTTCAACCGTCTTTGAACATAGTGGTTCAGAAGGCCATTAAGGACTTTTTAAATTTTTATATGGGGTCGGATCCCCAATAGTTGTGTTGGTGGACTAATTCCACCTGGGTATTCTTTGCCACTAATTTGGTCCCGCACTGGGTCCTAAAATTTCTTCACATCTCCCTTCCGAATTTGATTTGCAATTTTGTAAATTAAACCAAATCGTATTGTGTTGCGCGCACTTTGAAATTTTCTTATATTAATTAAATTTTACTCCTTTTTAAACAAAAATGTTAAAAAATACCTGTAAATTAAGACCCACCCGGTCTACATATCAACCTCTATTTTCAATGCTTGCACTAAAGATTACGAGGTTTTTGGCTATGTAGCTAACCCTAAAGCTTTCTGTCTTTTAAGACCGCTGCAATGGCCTACCCAACACTAACCTTTTCCTGCAATCTGCCGACGAACCGCAGCACCCGTAACGTCGCTCCCACCGTCAAGTTCGGAGCTGGATTTGAAGACCTCGAGGTTATCCTCAGGAAAGCCCCATTTGTGGTAATGGAGATTGCTACTCCAGAAATGCAAGATCCATCTGCAGAATTTAGTTTGAACTGCCCTCAGGACTTCCCTGCCTGTAAGAAGGCTAAAGCTACTATAAGCTACTATCATCAAGTCATCAAGCCTGTTATCCCTGCTACTACTAAGGGGAAAGAAGTGATGGTCGTTGAAGATCCGACTGAAGGATTAACTGTTCCACCACTCGTGTTTGAAATCGGGTCAAGCTAAATAACTGTACCACTGACTCGAACTCAAAGGAGGAACCGCAATAGAAGAATTCTGAGGACCATTAAAGCCGAGACTCCTGAAAACACGCCCGTTGAGGAGGAGCCTCATCAAATTGAAGAGGTGTTACCAGAAATTTATCCACTCACACGAGGGAATAGATTTCATCCTCTGACAGACACTGATGGATATGAGAGTATCCGGAAGATTGCTTCCGCATTACCATCACTCCATGGACATAGTGAGGAGGGAAAGAAATTCATTCCCATCACCCGAGTTAGTGCAGTATTCCGAAGGCTTGCTACTAAAGAAGGATGTTCTGGTAGTGAGTTACTTAAACGAGTGGGACGTGCAATTTCCCCTCATATGAAAAAGGACATTTTAAAGGATGTTAAGTCCGTTAGAAAGTCTCATAAGTCGATTGTAAAGTCACCTACCTGTATTCTCATCTGGTTTCGTTTGGGAAACCAAGTTGATACTGCTATAGTCACCACCGATTCTATCACCACCAGGACCGCAGGTCGCCGACCGATTATGTTGAGATTGGGTCCGAGGAGCTTACCCATCATTCCCGCAATCACGGAGAAAAAGATAAGACGATTACCTGACACTGTAGCCGGTCTACACCACGGGGAGCATACCTTCCCTCGACATACCGATGTCTCTACTAAGACGTTCTATCCTGAGGCATCATTATCAAAGAAGAAAAGGGTATGGGTACCCAAGGTCGCTGCACCGATACAGTTCAGTGAGCCTGAAAGACAGGAAGTGAAACCAATGCCTGAAATATCTGACATCATCGAGACAATAGCCAGCGAGAAGGAGGAACAAATAAAGGATGTCCATCTAGGTCCTCCAGATCTTAAAGCAATCAAGGAATCGATAGTTGAGGAAAATGTTGAGAAGCTCAGGATTGAGATTTCTGAGTTAGCTCGAGAGCACGGAGTTTCCGTCAATAGTGACAATGAAGATTTTGATTACAATGATTACTTGGAGGAGGTTTTCATGGATGTCCATGTGATGGAAACCAGAGCTACCACATCTTTGCGCGAGGCTCAACCTCACACTGAAGAGAACGCCGTAGATGGGCTGCGTAGTGTCTTGATC
>NW_018231441.1:18310-19148 GCF_001263595.1 Phalaenopsis equestris | reverse complement strand
AAAAGAATAGAAGAGATGACTGCAGCTATGACCGCCATGGCCACCATTCAGGGGCAATCACAAGCACCAAGATTGGCTTCTCCAGAAATTAATCAACCAGAAATCATACACATCACAGATGAAAGAAGAGACGCTACTTCAACAGATAAAGATGAAAAACCAATGAAGAATTTTCCGTTAGGTGCCATGCTAGAAACAGAGTTCAAGCAAATGGTTGAACAAGTACAGGATACCTTAGCCCAGTCTAAGGGCGGTGGATCAATTTTGAAGGGTAGACCTTACCCGAAGGAGTTCGATGCTATCCCTTTCCCCAAGGGTTTTGTGGCCCCAAAATTCAAGATATTTGATGGGACTGGAAATCCAAGACAACACATAGCCCATTTCTGAGCCAGTTGTGGCAACCCCAGTAATAATGAGGCTCTACTCTGCCAGCAGTTCGTCAGCAACTTGTTAGGGAGTTCTTTTGACTGGTACACTGAGTTGCCCAACGGGTCAGTTAAAACATTTTCTGAGTTGGAACAGTTATTTGTGAAAAGATTTGACAGGGCGCAGCATCATGTGTCTATTGGAGAGCTCATTATGGAGAATAAGAAGCCTAGTAAGAGTATATTTTGAGGTGGAGAAACCTTAGCATGAAATGTGAACCTCAGCTACAGGAGCATCAAGCAATTGAGATTCTACTCAAAAGCATTCATGGGCCAGTACCTTTCATGCTTAAGGGACTCACCATCAAATCATTTGAGAAGCTACTCAGTAAAGCCAGCAATCTTCTAGAAGAAATGTAGCACATGGAGCCACATGAAAAGGCTAAGGTGACCAGAGTGTTCGAAAAGAAATC
>NW_018231441.1:13454-18297 GCF_001263595.1 Phalaenopsis equestris | reverse complement strand
GCGACAAAGGAAAGCGGCCGATAAAGATATATGCAGAAGAGCATCGCTATTCTTCGTTGTAACTCTCAAAAATAGAACAGTCAATCCAACCAGCGGCCGCCTCAGGAGGGATCACCTCGAACAATGGGTAAAAAAATATCCCTGTTAGAGCGACAGAAAGTTATGTATTCTTTCAAGGATGAAGCTGTACCTAAAATATTCAAAAGCCTGATGAAGAAATCAGAATTCAAACTACCAGATCCAAAGAAGCCCGAAGAGGTGGATAAGAAGAATGAACCAAATTATTGCCCGCACCACCGGTTGCTTGGGAACACTATAGACAAGTGTTTTATCTTTAAAGACCGGCTCGAGAAGAACCTCAAGGAAGAGAATATAACAATCCCGAAGGAGTATTTAAGAGAACCTTAAAAAGGTTCCATAAACATGATTTCAGCTGAGTCAATCTCCCCAATTGATCCTTATGCTGGAACAGACGGGTGGATCAAAACTTGGGATGAACTCAAGAGGGTCCTCAATCAAATACAAGATTCATCAAAATAAGCTTCTACGAACACCGAAGAAGAATGGAAGGAAATCTGGAGTAGATCATCCAAGAAGATACTGAACAAGATCCAGTCTGCATCAAAACAAGCCACTATTCAGAGTTCGCAACATACCAAGCCCAAGATAAAGAATTCGCCAGGAAATCCGTCATCATCATGGACAAAGAATAAAAAGAATAAAAGAGTCGCTGCAAAGATTGATAGCACAGGGGGTAGGATAGGGGCTGCCTCTACTAAATTGGTTGTCTCGGATTTGGGATTTTTGTCTCGGATTTGGGGAAGAAAATCCTCGAACCCTTAACTTTGTATGATTATCTTTTTGTCCCTCTGGGGTCTTATGAATATAATGATTGTGATTTTGGCTAGGTTTTGACTATTTGTGGTGATAACGCACCACCGACTATGACCGATCTAGCTGCAATCTCGATTCCCAAAATGATCCTCAAATCGTACTTGAGTTCGATGAGCTCGTTGTCAAGGCCAAAGAAGGCACCAATGATATCGCTTATGACAACACCGATAACGAAGAGCCAACTCTCGATCGTCATCGTGCACCGTTTGACATCAACTTAGATCTTTCCGACGAAGAGGAAAAGACATTGGAAGATTCAACAATGATATCTCAAGAAGAAGAAAATAAAGAAGTTAACTTAAGGAGAGGAAAAGTGTTACCACCAAGAACAGCTCTAACAGACAAAGTAAAACAGATAATGACTCGATAAGAGATACCCCCACCTCCACCAGTGAAAGAACAACATAATCAAGATAAAATCGGAGGACCCTACAAAGTAGACAACAACATGCTGGCTCATCTTAGGAAGTTGCATGCCGGCATCTACGATGCTCTGATCCTGTTAAAGGAGATGAGAGAGTCTCTGGTTACAGCTTTGCTTGACCCACAAATTTGTTTAGCTCAGTTGGCCAACACATCCTCAGATGAAGTTTGTTCGTTTGAAGAATAGCCTGGGGTAACCTTCACAGATGAAGACTTACTCCTCGGTACCGCCGACCATAACCGTCCGCTCTACATCTCCATCAACATCGGCATATTTGTATTATCCAGAGTTTTAGTGGATCTTGGGGCATCTCTTAACTTGATGAGCCTACGAACATTAACCTATTTGGATATTGAAGCTCAAGAGCTTACGACCGATAAGATGATGTTAAGAGGATTCAACCAAAAGGGAGAAAGAGCCCTTGGATCAATTACATTACTTATGAAGGTTGGAGAACTTGTGACAACCGCTAAATTTCATATCATCACCTCTTTTAACGCTCTATTGGGTCGACCATGGATTCATGAGCACAATATGGTTCCATCATCCCTACACCAGTGCATTAAATACCGTAAAGATGGTGAAGAAAATTTCATCAAGGGAGATCTACAACCATTTTCAATACATGAAGTTGGTATCCATGAAGTTGCTGCCTACTACGCGCCACCAAAGAGGACTGTTTTTTCTCGTGAAGTTATCACAAACAAAGACGAAGATTCAGAAGAATCACAAAAAGGAGGCCATACAACTCCACTTCAACAACCTTATACCACTCCCTTACGACGAGTTGGTGGCGGTTCTTCTAGTTCACGCACTCGAGGTCAAGGCTGGGGACGCGGACGAGGAAAGATAAATTTAATCATTAAATGGACTAGGCCAACTATCAACATTGGTGATGAAGACAGTTTTGATGATTAAATAATGATGACGAAGCAGAAGAAACCTCAGTACGAGATATCCTTAAAAGATACAGAAAAGAATGAATATGAAACAATGTATGATAGGATAAATCACTATGTGAATACTATGACCCTTACTCTGATTCTCCCTCATAAGGTCGAGAGTTTAGAGGTCAAGGAAGTCCGTAGTGTTGGTTCCAAGACGATCAAATTTTACTGTGCTTCTACCTCTACTAATCTTAAAAAACATGTAAATTTGGATGTTGATTCTAATGAATTAGTGGAATTGCTTTTTGGTTACTTCTCGCCTTGTGTTCAAAAGTTAATTCAACAGGGACACTTACCAAAAAAATGCCAAAAGATAAATTTCAACTTTTTGAAAAATCATGGAATGCTAAAAGTCGAACTCCCAATTCAAGGTCTCGAATTTGGTACCGTTGGACCAGTCGATGATTCTGAATTTTGCATGGTTGTTACTAGTGAGTCAGAAAAGGATTGCCTCGATGTGGAGGAAGACTCTACTGATCAACCAATAGAAGTTGCTCCACAAAAATTTGAGGAGGAAATTAGGAAGAAATTAAATCCATTGAAAAAATTAAATCCACCGTGGATGAATTGAAAGTGATTAACCTCGGGACTGAAGAACGTGAAGAGCATCCCCGACCAACATTTATAAGTTCTCTACTTGATGATGAAGAATCTTCAGAATTGGTCAAACTATTAACAGAATTCAAAGATTGCTTTGCATGGAGCTACGGTGAAATGCCAGGGCCGTCAGCAGAGGTTGCAGTCCGTAGACTTGGGGTGGACAAGAATATAACCCCGGTAAAACAAGCTCCAAGGAGAATGCGCCTTGAAATAGAACAACAAGTCATCGCCGAAGTGAAAAAGTTGATAGATGTGAACTTTGTTAAAGAAGAGCAATACCCCATGTGGTGAGCCAACATCGTACCTGTTAAGAAGAAAAATGGACAGATCCGCGTTTGTGTCGACTTCAGAGATTTGAACAAGACACGTCCAAAAGACGAGTTTCCACTACCTATACCAGAAATGATGGTGGACATCGCTTCGACACATGAAATTTTATCCTTCATGGACGGTTTGTCGGGATACAACCAAATCAAGATGGCTCCCGAGGATGCAGCACTTACAGCTTTCAGAACACCGATTGAAATTTTCTGCTACATAGTGATGCCATTCGGCCTAAAGAACGCTGGAGCAACATATCAGCGCGCAATGACGAAGATTTTTTATGACCTCATCCATAATCAAGTAGAATGCTACGTGGATGATTTGGTCATAAAAAATAAACAAAAAATAGACCATTTGTATGATTTAAGGATCGTGTTTGAACGGTTACGACCATATGACTTTATAATTAATCCCTTAAATGGCGCCTTTGGTGTTACCTCTAAGAATTTTTTAAGATTCGTTGTCCGTCATCTGGGAATCGAGATCGACCCGGATAAGATTAAATCTATCTTGGGAATGCCTCCCCCTAAAACCTTGAAGCAGCTACGTTCCTTCCAGGGGAAGTTGGCATATCTAAGACGCTTTATTTCTGATCTCTCAGGTAGGTGTCAGCCCTTCTCGGCATTGATTAAAAAGGATGCCAAATTTTGGGAAGAGAAATGCAAAGAAATGCAAACGGGCCTTTGAGGACGTTAAACAATATATAATGACACCTCCTATTTTGGTAGCCCCTATCCCAAGAAAATCGTTGAAACTTTATACCGCGGCTTTAGATGACTCTATCGGAGCCCTCTTAGCCCAAGTCAATGAGGAGGGAAAAGAAAATGCGCTCTACTACTTGAGTCGTCGTGTAATACCGACGGAGATAAGATATCCACCTATTAAGAAGCATTGTCTGGCATTAATTTTCGCTGCACAAAAGCTTAGATATTACATGCTTTCTCATAAGATTACCCTAATTTTGAAAGTTAATCCATTGCAATATTTGATGACCCGACCAACACTCTCCGGACGTTTAGCAAGATGGTCAATGATCTTATTGCAATTTGATATAACTTTTGTTCCCCTCCGTGCTATCAAGGGATAGATTTTGGGAGACTTTCTTGCTGCACACCCACTGCCAGCTGGGTCCTCTCTCAACGACGAGTTATCAGACGAGAAAATACTACAAATGGAATTTTCTAGTCCGCAGCGTTGGAAATGTACTTCGATAGTGCTTCGTCAATCAGGAAAGACAGAAGATCAGGCATAATTATACCAGGCAAAGCAGGGATTAGTTTGATTTTAATTACACCAGATAAGGGTATGTTGAGGTTCTCATACCACTTGACAGAGTTGTGCACCAATAATAAAGCAAAATACAAAGCTTTAATCACCGGATTGGAGTTGGCAATTTCAATGGATATAACAAACATTGTCATTTATGGTTACTCCAACTTGTCATCCAGCAAGTCACCGGACAATACAGAATTCTGAAACCAAGACTAGCAGAATACCATCAGTACACAATGAAGCTCTGGACCAAATCCCTTACATGAATTTCTAACGGATTCTTTGGGGAGATAATGTCCATGTCGACGCTCTAGCAAAACTTGCTAAGGAGATTGCATGTCCCCCGGAAGATTCCATCGAAGTCACAGTACAAGGATGATGG
>NW_018231441.1:8104-13190 GCF_001263595.1 Phalaenopsis equestris | reverse complement strand
TGAAGTACATGTCTGATTGTGTGGCGCTCGCCAGTCGGGACCAAAAATGAAAATGAAGATCAAAAGACTCGGATATTATTAGTCAGCGATGATGTCTGATTGCATGGATACAGCCAGAAGATGTCACCAATGCCAAGTGCATGGGGTGGTCTTACACCAGCCTCTGAATGTGTTGCACCCAACTGTTGCCTCGTGGCCATTTGAGTGTTGGGGTAATGACATAATAGGTCCGATAAACTCTCCATCTTCCAAAAGACATAGGTTTATACTTGCTGCTACAGATTACTTCTCCAAATGGGCAGAGGCAGTACCGTTACGTGAGGTTACGACACAACACACCCTTAAATTTTTCAAAAGCTAAATCGTCTACCATTTCGGAGTACCGCGAAGAATAATCTCTGACAATGGGACAGCTTTCAAAAGCACAAAGATCAACAATTTCGTCAGAAGACATGGGATAGATTGGAGATACTCTACAATTTACTATCCCAGGCCAAATGGTCTGGCTAAAGCTTTCAACAAGACACTGGCACATATTTTAAAGAAATCACTGGATGAAAACAAAAAGGATTGGCATAATAAACTGTTAGAAGCCTTGTGGGCCTACCGGACGACTTTCAGGACTCCCACACAGTGTACAAGTCGTCTACGGGATTGAGATCGTGCTCTAGAAATCCAAACACCATCTCTCAGAGTTGCCATTGCCAACCAACTCACAATGGAAGAAAGAGCAAAACTCAGACTTGAAGAACCGGAGAGTCTTGAGGGAAAACAACTAGAAGAACAACAACATTTTGAGCTCTACCAGGCAAAGATGGTACAAGCCCATGACAAATTGGTCCGCCCATGGACATTCAAAATTGTTGACCTCGTACTTGTGCTCAAAAGACCTATTCTTGCACTCCGCAAAATAAGTGAGAAATTCGAGCCAACTTGGGAGGGACCATTCGTCGTTAAAGAGGTCTATACAGGAGGAGTCTACCAGTTAGTGGACTTCCGTGGTGAAAAACCCATGCTACCGATAAATGGACGATACCTGAAGACCTATTACGCAACCTGATGTTGCTTAACGCCACTTGCCTTCGCTTGCCTCTACTTACTTTAAAACGTTGAAACTTTGATTGTTTTGGGGTTATCTATATGGCCAAATGTCTATGACCGGGTCCAAATTTTGTAATTAACCTCAATATAATGAAAAATTTAAAAAATATTTTTGAATTTTAAACATTCTCTTTTATACTTTTGAATTTATACTTTTGAATTTAAATATTACTAAATTAAACAAAACTCACACATAAAATGAATAATCCTCTTCACCGAAATAAACTAAAATTTACTTTGATAAATACTTTGTTTTATTCTTGTTCTTGCCAAGCTTTGGCCCACTGACATTTTTTTTAGTCGTCTGTAGAAAAATGGCAGGACAGAGGCTGATCTTTGCCTTCCAGAATGGCTAGAACCTCGCACTGAATGAAGAGATAGCGCCGCAAGGAGGTGTCATAGATTTCAACGTGGATTTCAACCAGGTTGATATGGACAACAAGGGTCCTCTAATGGACTTAGTCAGCAATGAAGAAAAGGAGGGACTGCCTTCACTGTTGAGGGTGACCACTCAAGGCAATGTATCACGCAAAGGTAAAAATGTGATAGAGGAACGAGATCCGATGGAGCGGCCCAGCCGTCTGCCCTCCATGATAGCTACTCCAGCAAGGGACCTGATAACCTCCCGTAGTGAACAACTATCAAATACTCTGCTCCGCAGGAAGCAGTGCAGAAATGCTAGTCGAAAGAAACAAAGAGCCTTTCTGCGATAGGAACGCAAATGCCCCCCGATCTGAGAGAAACTTCTGCCAGCCTGCCCACTACAGATGAAGAGTCAGGATTTGTGACAGAATCAGGTATGCTCCCAGTTTCAGATATCTTAAGCAGAGGTTGCCCAACATGCAACATTGAGGTACCAGTCGGGACATCAGTCACGGGCGCATTTGTAGAATGCCCGGATTGCAACGTTCTGCATCTACAACATTTCAGCACATTAGAGGAATACACGTCAAGCACCAACGAGTCTAAGACTCCAAAATTCACGACAGATGAACCATATGTCCCACTGGGGATGGATCAGCACGCACCATGGAGCCCAAGATCATACATTCCACTAGAGGCTGAATCTCATACTCCGGATCAACCAACACCAGTTTGGGTTCCCGCTGAGGCCTGAAGGAAGGAACACCCATGGCAGCTGCCAACTTCTGGTATGGTAGAATATTAAAAGATAAGCATAGCAAATAAAAGAGAATTTGAGTTCTATGAAGAGGTTCAGGGAAAGTTCGTCAATATATTGGAAGGCCTGGAGTTATACACTAGGGTTTTCTCTGAAACTGATGAAAGAAGCATTCTGGACTGCATCTTCAATTTAAGAGACAGAGGCCGAGCGGGCCTTCTTATGGAGAGAACATATTCCGAGCCGAAGAAAAGAGCTGAAGAAATGGATGAGGGGAAAGGGAAGAATCACCATTCAATGCGGCTGTTACTACAATTTTACAAACGACAGATAGGGGAATCTGCCTGGGATCCTCAGATACAACCACGTGGATCTGTTACCACCGATGATAAAATGGATGATCAAGAGAATGGTCAAATGGAATATATTCTACCCGCTACTTGCATTCCCAACAGTTGCATCATTAACATTTATGAAGAAGGTGATTGCATTCCCCCACACATCGACCATCATGATTTTGTGAGGCCTTTCTGCACAGTTTCATTCCTGAGTAAAAGCAATATTGTGTTTGGAAAAGAAATCAATGTTGTCGGCCCTGGTGAATTCAGAGGTTCTGTAGAGATTCCTCTTCCAGTCGGTTCAGTACTTGTTCTCAAGGGAAACGGTGCAGACGTTGCCAAGCACTGCATTCCAGGAGTACGACACCGTAGGGTGTCTGTAACCTTCCACAGAATGGATGACAGTAAAATACCGTACGGATTCCAACAAGACCCAAAATTAGAGGAGTTGTTTCTTACGAACTATGAGAAGGTTTGTACCTCTAAGTACATGCAAAGGGAACTCTTATCCTGGAGCATGACTTAGAAGGTCTGCTTGACCAGGAGCTCAATATACCAGGCATAGAGGTTTTACTTTCTTTTAGCACCATGACATGTATCTGATGTATGCAGTCTACAGTGTATTCATATCATGAGATGATTCTCAAAGTATTTCGGCATAGGTTACATGATGTACCTTTTTGAGGCATTAGCCTATGTTTGATCTGTAGCATCTTTATTGAAGCAGATTAATGGAAATTTCTCTCAAATTGTGCTTTTTTGTTAGTTGAATTTTTGTGCAATGGATGAAAGACATGAACCATGCGATGGTTCAGAATTTCAATGAACAAAGAACGAAACAACAAATCTTCAACAACAACAAAAACACAAATGAAAAATAATCACCAACAAATAAATAATAAAACAAATTTCTTTTTAAATCAACCTATTAAAATTAAAACTTTAAAAAAATATTTTGAAAAATTAAATGTGATAAAAACAACAAGAAAATGAGGTAAACTTGCTGAGTGGATGCTTCCATTTTTGGAATTTCCTACTCTTTGTGTGTGCGGCACAACCATCGTTATCTACATTAACTCGTTGCACATCCTCGCAGAATTTGACATTTTGCACAAAAAACTCATAAAACTCTAGAAATCTTCTTCAACAAGATCAACGATTCTCATCTTTCAAGTCTGATACCTAAATTTTGAATCTCTTTTTGGAATTGATACCTAAATTTTAATCTTCTTTTTGAATCAGAATCTAAATTCTGATTCTCACATTTCGAAGTCGATACCTAAATTTCATACTTACATTTCAATTCTCACATCTTTGAATTGATACTTATATTTCAATTCTCACATCTTTGAATTGATACTTATATTTCAATTCTCACATCTTTGAATTGATACTTATATTTCAATTCTCACATCTTTGAATTGATACTTATATTTCAATTCTCACATCTTTGAATTGATTCCTACATTTCAATTCTCACATCTTGGAATCAATACCTAAATTATTGAGAATTGACCAACGTTTCAATTATCATTTCTGAATCAGTCCTACATTTCTGATTCATTACATTCAAGGTCGGTCCTTACATTTTGACACTCTCTTTTGAGAATTGACCAACGTTTCAATTATCATTTCTGAATCAGTCCTACATTTCTGATTCATTACATTCAAGGTCGGTCCTTACATTTTGACACTCTCTTTTGAGAATTGACCAACGTTTCAATTATCATTTCTGAATCAGTCCTACATTTCTGATTCATTACATTCAAGGTCGGTCCTTACATTTTGACACTCTCTTTTGAGAATTGACCAACGTTTCAATTATCATTTCTGAATCAGTCCTACATTTCTGATTCATTACATTCAAGGTCGGTCCTTACATTTTGACACTCTCTTTTGAGAATTGACCAACGTTTCAATTATCATTTCTGAATCAGTCCTACATTTCTGATTCATTACATTCAAGGTCGGTCCTTACATTTCGACACTCTCTTTTGAGAATTGACCTATGTTTCAATTCTCATTTCCGAATCAGTTCTACATTTCTGATTCATTACATTTGAGGTTGGTCCTTACACTCCGATACTCTCTCTCTCTCTCTTTTTGAATTGATATCTGAATTTCAATTCCCACCTTGGGATCAACATTTACATACTGACTCTCATCTTTTAGAAATCTTTGAAATTTCATAACTCAAAGTCCACTCTCCAATCCCCAGCGAGAGTCCCTACTTCTTGACTTGATCAAACACTCACCTACTAATTCCTCGGCAGAAACAAATCACACACACAACTCTATGCATACTTCCGGGTCTGTTGACTTAGGAGTTTGTATTGGTATTTGTTGATCTCGTCGGTCAACGCCAATATGCGCTGTGTGCTTGTCCAACACACCACACCTATTGGGGGTCCATTTGTTGACCTCATTTTTGGTAGAGGTTTAGTTTTTCCTCTTTAGTAGCTTAGGGTCTAGCCATAAGACTTTTCCTGTTGACTATTCCTAGAAAACTAGACATGGAACCCTCACC
>NW_018231441.1:6573-8063 GCF_001263595.1 Phalaenopsis equestris | reverse complement strand
TCCCTTGATCTTTTTGGGATACTCATGTAGATCGTCTCCTAAACCTACTAGCCCTAGGGCTATGGTTTAGCTAAGACCACTATGTAGAGGACCCAAAACGGGGTTTCCATTGGTCCATGGCTTGTTGGTGATGATTGGTACCTCAACTCTACCAAAATACCCATCTTGGCCTTTTACTCCTAAAACACCCCTAAATTACCAAAATACCCCTCCATGGTTCAAAATCCCAAAAATTCCAAAAATTCCTAGAAAATCCCAATAAATCTCAAATATTCCCAATTTAATTTCTCCCAATGACCACATGACCCAATTTGGCAAATTTGGTCATCTTTATCAAAAATCCCCAAATTTGCCTTTAAAGACCCAAATTTTCCCAAATCCAATTCAAATGACCATCAATTTGACCTCAATTCCAATCCTAAACTCAAATTCACTTTTGATATGACCAAATTAAACCAAATACAAGCTCAATTGTTCCATGATTTGAGCCCAATTTTGAGTTAGGTTAAAACCCCAATTTTGATCATAAGACCTAATCTCACCAAATTAAACCCATAGCCTAGTCAATTGGCCCCAATTAATGTTAAAAAATCTTTAATGTTATGGCCCCAATTAATGTTAAAAAATCTTGATAACATTCCTATACACCAAAATCAACCATCAATTGGCATTAGTGAAGTCTCAAATCCATTTGGTTTTGGCCTAAATCCAAAATTCCCAAATTTAGCCCCAAATTGGCTGAGTCCCCAAATTTCACCCAATTGATTGCCTTAACCTCCAAATTGGCATCCAATTCATGTTGAAAACTCTTCATGAGGTCCCTATTGATCATTTACAACAATCAATTTGGACTTATCCCAAGGATAACCCAAGCTAGACCCAAGCCTAGCCCAACATGACCAAATTGATTAAAGTTCAAAATTCCTTCAAATTGACCCTTCAATTGAGCTCAAAACCACTTCCATCCTTCACCGAAGTTGTTCATTATGATCATATACACCAAAAAAATAGCTATGTGGGCCAACTGACATGGCTAGCCTAGCTCAAACCCAAGTTTTGGTCATTTGCACCCATTTGGACCCGTGCACTAAATGTGACCTAACCACCCTAAAGTCACCAAATTAACTCCACCATAGTCATTAGTTGGACTTAGTGAACATTCAAAACACCATGAAAAACCACCTAAATCAAGCCATGGACCAAAAGTCCCAAAAATTAAGGGATCTTATTTTCAAAAATGCACATGCTTAAGATATCTTTGCCAAATCAAAGCACTTTTGCACTAAATTACTCTGATGAATTCCTCTGGGTTCCCTGAGCTCCTAGCCACCTCCCCCTAGCCGGTCAGCCAGCCTAGTGGCCGGAAAAGCCCAAAACCGAGAGCCACTCCCATGCACCTCACCCAAATCAAACCTAGAGGCCAGCTCATCCAAATCAAATTAAAGAGCTCCTCTGCCCTCCACCTAAGCACCACAATTCACCCAAACTTA
>NW_018231441.1:2417-6368 GCF_001263595.1 Phalaenopsis equestris | reverse complement strand
CCCCCCACCCCCCCCAATTGGCCATGATAGCAAGCTTAAGGCCATTGTTATAAAATGCTCCCCTCCATACCCATGGAGGGATAGCTGAGATTCCTCTAAGAGACTTCCCCAAATTGATCCCAAAGCCTCTTTGAGACCTCCTCAGTGCAACCCAACCACCACATTGCTCTGAATCCCCTTGTCGAAGCCCAATTTTTGAGCTCAAAACCTTTTCGGAGACAGTAAAAAACTCTCCACACCTCTAAACTCCACCAAACTCAAATTAAACTCACCCACAACTTCACAACAGTGAAAGGAGCTAAAGCCCCATCAAATTCCCCTCTCATAGAGCCTCTACCATAGCTCTAAACCAACACCCAAATCTGGTCGTGATTGAAATCATATCTAGGCCTCACCCCAAGACCAGAGACTCAATCCCTAGCCTCCTTGAACACCAACAAATGTGTCGAACATCTCTGATTGAAGCCTCCCTTCTCAGAGCAAAGGTATAAAACTTCTCCTTCTCTCGAGCTTATTTTGATTCTCCATCTACTTAGGCTTGATTTCATGGTACATTAATCGTATGGATGTGTTTGTCTCACTTAGACGAGTCCATACGATCAAACCCAAAGTGATTTTGTTGAGTTTAGGCTAAGATCTTAAGGTTTTAGTGTGGATGGTCACGAGATCATTCTATCATGGACGATGACGGGGAGCCGTCCGATAGCGCGTGTATCACATGGATGGCCAAGATCGAGCCGGACAGCGCTTTGGAACATAAACAGCGGGCCGAATCATCAAGCTACGTGGACGGCGGCGTCCAACCACAGAGCATATGCATATTGATATATCATCTTGGCTTGAAACTTTGACATGTTGCAACCTCTGTTAGGGGAAACATTCTCTGATTTTTTCAAACTCAGAGGAGGTTCCTATACAGAGATCTAGATTTTTCATGTTATTCCACATTATTTATTTAAAATAATCATGGAAATTAGCATATTGATTAGAAAATCCTAAGAAAATTTTGGAAGGTCCACCATGACTAGAGAAGCATTTTGGAAATAATTTCATGGGTCAAGTCATTTAAAATACACTTAAATTTTTTAAACACTAAATCATTAAGATAATTAATTTTGGAAAATATAAATATTTAAATGACTTGATTTTTTATCTCCACTGTGGTTTATGATCCAGAAAA
This sequence comes from Phalaenopsis equestris, assembly GCF_001263595.1. Classification (NCBI taxonomy): domain Eukaryota; kingdom Viridiplantae; phylum Streptophyta; class Magnoliopsida; order Asparagales; family Orchidaceae; genus Phalaenopsis; species Phalaenopsis equestris. The sequence goes on along the minus strand of NW_018231441.1, from coordinate 5,188 downwards.
CTCATCATAAAAATTTTAAAATATTTTGAGTTCATTTGACAAATTAATTTGATTTTTAAATATAAATACCACTCTTGTCATTTGAATGATTTTTAAAAATCAAAATATAACTCAAAAAATTATGAAACTTAGTTTTTTGAGTTCTCTGTGATTAGAGATATTTTCTAAAAATAAAATTATATTTAAAATAAAAATTGGATTTTTAGCATATTTTAAATATTTCAATAATAAAAAAAATTCATAAAAAACACAAAAATAATAAAATTCACGAAAATATTCTAAATTGGTTCCTAATCACTCAGGAATAATTAGAATATTTTTCTTGATTTTCTAAATAAAGATATTAAATTTTAAAGCTTAAAAATATTTTCTCAAAAAAAAAAGCTAAAAAATGAGTTTTCACTAAAATAATTCCAATAAATCAAAGAACAATTAAAAAAATACAAGCTCTGCTCCTATAAGTTCCCTAACCTTAGGGAGATTTTCAAAAATACAAAACTTAATTTTTACCACCTAAAATATTTAATTTTTATTAAATAGCCCAGAATTTAAAATAATTCCAATAAATCACAGAGATTTCAAAAAATTATGAAATTTTGTTCACAGTCTTTTTTAGTCTAGGACTACCTTCAGTAAAAATTTCAAGGGATTAGAATTTACCTTGGTCAAGTTAGAAATTTTCTTTCAAAAATCCTTATTTTGCATTAAAATAATTACATAAATTAAATTAAATTTTGAAAAATCACATTTTCTCCTCTGATGACTCAACTGACCAATGAATGAGGTGGGATAAAAATTTCAAAGTCATTTGAATTGAATTTGACAAATTATGAGGTGTTAGAGCCTTAGGGGCAAATGTGTAATTTTGAAAATTTTGCCTTAATTAACATTTAGGCTTAATTCAAGCAGAGGAATGGGTAACCTATGATCTTAATCAATTTATTTGATGCTTGAAACACAAGGGGTTAATTGGTAGAAATCAATCTCACTTTCCTCATTAAAAAGATAAGTTAATAAATTTCTAAAGTATTAAAATTTGGAATCAAAGTTTATTAAAATTAAATGATCATAGACTTAGGGGTATGACTTTTGAAGCCAATAGTTAATCAATTTAATACCCATATTTTTGTTTTCCAAAGAGAATCCAAATCATGATTCATGACCACTTAAAGTTTAACCGTTTTCAAAACTAATTAAGACACTCACCTAGGTCTTAAGGGCTTAATGGTGACTTAGACTAAATCAAAAATTGATTATATAAATAAACATAATTAAATCAAACATCCTTGAAACACCACTAAACCCAATTAGGATTAAAAATTTGGCTATGTGTTCAAATTACATTAACTTGTCTTTTTAAGGATCTTCATCCCCATAAATTTTAAATTAAATGATAAGTGACAATTACCCTATTCTTAGGAATAACTGAGACATCAGGGTTCACTGAGTAATAAGGGTATTTATAGGATGAAGCATTAAGCAATATAATAAGTTTAAATGGACTCAAGGCTTTTTCATCAGTTGGTGAAAGGGAGGCACGGACTTGCTTCTCCCTCTTAACTTGTTGGATACCTCAAAGGCCTATTAAACTTAATATTCCTCGCTCAATGAAATAATCCTTAATTATACTTTTAAGGACTCACCAAGATATGACATAGGGTTAGGAAAATTGTCGAAATTTTACCTTTCTTGCTCTTCATAAACTGCCTCAACATGCATTTTAAGTTTCAGGTGGTGGAACGAGAAGACTCGCTAGGTACACTTTTACAGTTTTCAGCGTTGTCGTTCTTGTATTTTCATACTGTACTTTTATACCTGCAAATTTGCATGCGAAACAATGATGTCACCCGACATAAAAACTAAAACTATCAGGATAGCCGCATAACAAAAACAATAACCTGAAATCAAAATTAAAATCAACCAAGATAAAATTCACCGCCACAATATTAAAAATATAAAACAACTCAAAATTTAATCACAAAAAAAAAAACTAAAAATGCAACCATATTAAAACGTCTCTATCGGATGATCGGGAATCCTTCGGAGGAGGAAACCTACGGTTGCTAACGAGATTTCCCACGGTTTAAATGAAAGTATGGAACTCATTAAGTTGAATTTAGTAAATTTAATTGGACTAAGTGAATCCAAAAAAAAAATAGTGACAGAACGAGGGAACTGTAGGATCCTAACCGGTGTCGCTCTAATCAACTTTAATATGTTCTCATAAGATTTATAGAACTTCAACCATAGGGCCACCTGATTTGACATTATAACTCAAACTCGTCGCGACAGGAACTTGGAGCTTGCATGGTGGGCAGCACGGCCAATGGTGGGCAGCACATGGTGGGCAGCACGGCCATCTTCAACATCAAAACATGTCTTCCCCAGCTAAACTAATCTTCCTTCCTTAAACTGAAACAACAAAGCAATAGAAATTCGAGGTTGCTTGCTTATGCAACGTAAATCCTCACATTATATTTAGGCTTTTGCATAGCCCTGCTATACAATATAAGCCCTAACTTGTCTTAGGATTCCAAGGTTGTCGTTTGTCACGACCTAAAACCTCACATCTTCCAGGCTATTTGTGTGATCGTTTCACACGAATGTAAGCCCTAAGTAATAAAATTGGCAGGATGAAACACCTAAATATTACTCCTTAAAACTGAAGCCAAACATTAAGATAGCTTGGGAAGTCACCGAGGTTCTCCTCTGGATCGATGACATCCCCTAGTTCCTCCTCCTTTGGATTCTACAATAAAATGTTCCAAATT
>NW_018231441.1:0-2351 GCF_001263595.1 Phalaenopsis equestris | reverse complement strand
AAATTCCTTGAAGATAATATTTCTTGATTTTTATCGAGAGTCTTCTTAGGTGGCTTTGGTCATTTAAGATGTAATTAACTATAGGGGTCTGCCCTTATAGGAAGCATGTCTGAACCCAACTTAATATAAACTCTATTTAATCCTTTATATTAAATAGGGGAATTTATCGGCAAATAAAAAAGGTTTCGCTGACCAGTCGGACGTCATACTTTCCTTAGTTAATTTGATCGAGCCTCATCCTCAAGTCTTGTGTTTATCCTTTGGGATAGATACAGGATTTGAGGTATAGTGCTCTTTCATTTTAAACTATGAAAAATATGGGGTCAGTTTGATTTCATACTTCAACGTCCTTCCAAAGAGGGCGACGGGATTTCGATTCCGGCGACCAACAGCTTCTTACGGGCAACTCCCCACAAAACAACCCGAAATAACGCCGACAATGGGCTAAGGAATGTATATCATGATGAGTATGCTACATTCATGATGACTTATTCATTGCTGAATGAAGTGATTTCCTTTTTGATTGATGGAAAAAGAGAATGGAAGATTAAGAATAACAAAATAGTTAACTTCTCTGCTTCCTTGTTGACGAGTCAGTCAAAGGTATGACATCACTTTATTTTTACTAAGTTATTACCAACGAATCATCTTGGTGATGTGACAAAAGATATAGTGTCTTGAACTATTGCATTCAGAACATGAAAGCAATAAATGTTGGTGCACTCATAGTTCATCATACTCAAAGTAATGCTTGCAGTTCTACAGCTAGTGGTTTGAGATATCCTGCCCTGATTTTCACTTTATGTGAGCAATCAGGAGTAGAGTTCTATAGAAATGAAGAAAGATTACAGCCACAAAATTCTATTGGGAGGCATATGATTTAGAGATAGAACCCAGGTTGGAAGAAACGTCCAAATTTTAATTGGAATAACAATTCTTCTACAAATCAACATTGGGTAAACAACTCAGTGATCCCATTAGAAAATTTATCCAACCAAGGAAATGTTAACTAGAGACCTTATCCTCTAGGATTTAACAGTAAGACTCAAATTAAGGAGAAGAAGTTGTCTATGGAAGAGCCGATATTAAACATGGGTTTACAGAATCAAGGAAATCAATTACAGGTTCAAGAAAATCAATGACAACATCAAGGAACTGCTATTAATACTATTGAAAACCAATTAGGGCATATCACTATTGCGCATAGTAACCGAACATTAAGAACTTTTTTGAGCACTGTGGAACCAAATCCTAAAGATCTAGGAAAAAAACAAATCAAGGCGATTCAATTATGAAGCGGAAAAGAATTGGAGACAAGAGTGCAAAAAGAAATAGAAACTGAGAAAGAGAAAGTAAATACCGAAAAACAAAAGGATCATGAGTACCTAGATTTAGAGTATCCATTTACACCAATGAAAATTACTGTGGAGAAACCCCCACCACCGTTTCCTCAAAGATTGAAGCAACACAAACAGAATAAACAATTTTCCAAATCTTTAGAAATTCTTAAGAATTTAACGGTAAACATTCCCTTCGTAGAAGCTTTAGAGCAGATGCCCAATTACGTGAAATTTATGAAAGAATTCTGAACAAGAAAAGGAAGTTCACAGATAATGAAACTGTTGCACTTAGGAAAGCGTGTCATGCAATTATTCAGAAAAAACTTTCTGGAAAATTAAAAGATCCTAGTAGTTTCACAATACCATGTGTCATCGGTGAAAAATTTTATGGAAGAGCTTTATGTGATTTTGGAGCCAGCATTAATCTTATGCCTCTATTAATTTTCAAAAGATTAGGAATAGGAGAAGTCTCACCTACTTTTGTAACTCTACAGTTAGCGGATCGATCAATTACATATCCTACGGGAGTTATAGAAGATGTGTTAGTAAAAGTGGACAAATTTATTTTTCTTGTGGATTTCTTTATTTTAGATATGGAGGAAGATAAAGAAGTACCTATCATTTTAGAGAGACCATTTTTAGCTACTGAAAAAGCTATGATAGATGTTCAAAAAGGAGAATTAACTATGAGAGTTAATGATCAAGAAGTGACTTTTAACATTGCGAAATCTATGAAATACCCTGCTGTTGAAAGAGATATGAATGTTTTTGCATGGAAATTATTGGACATCTACTAAATGAACATTTTAAAGAACATTTTGAAGATAAAAAGCATTTTGAAAAAGAAGTGCATTTTGAAGAACAAATTGAAGAGAGTAATGAAATTATTTTGGATAAATTAGAAAATGAAGAATTAGATTATGTTCAATAAAGATTTGAGATGTTGGATATCAGAGAAAATGCTGATAAGAATTTCTTTCCTTCAATTATACAACCACCGAAACTTGAGTT
>NW_018231440.1:0-1207 GCF_001263595.1 Phalaenopsis equestris | reverse complement strand
TAGTATTTTGAATTTTGAAAATACAAGACCAGACCAATCTCATATTCCAGTAATTTAAATAAACAAGCCAAATACCACAAACAATGTATCTATCTCGAAGAATAAACACACTACTTATTGCTAAGGCTCAATTAAATAAACTAAAATTTGTATAACATCCATTTAAGTCTGCGAAACCATTTTTATTATAAGTTGACAAGTTCTCCTATTTAATATGAAAAATTAAATAGGGTTTATATTAAACTGGGTTCAGAAAAGCTTTCTATAAGGGCAAGCCCCTATAGTTAATTACATCATCGATAATCGAGATCATCTAAGAAAACTCTCGGTAAAAATCAGGGGATATTATCTTCAAGGAGTACCAAAGAAAATGACTTTTCAACGAGATCAGACAAAAAGGTGTGAAAGGGGAATGATTCAAATTTGGAACATTTTATTTTGGAATATAAAGGAAGAACTAAGGGATGTCATAGATTCTGAGAAGAACCTCCATGACTTCCCAAATTGTCCTACTGTTTGGCTTCAGTTTTGGAGAGTAGAACTGTTGAATATTTCATCCTACCAATTTTATTAATGAGGACTTATATTCATGTGAAATGATCACACAAATAGCCTGTAAGATTTGAGGATTTAAGTCGAAACAAACAACAACCTCGAACAACCTCGAAATTCTAATACGAGTTAGGGCTTATATTATATAGCAGAACCATACAAAGGCCTAAAGATAAGTTGAGAACTTATTTTTCATAAGCAAACAAGTCCTATGGATTGTTGTTTAATTCTAAGGACTGATTTAGTTGGTGTAGACATGTTTTGCTGTTGAAGATGGTCGTGTTGCCTACAATGCTAGCTCCAAGCTCCTCATCGTAGCAAGTTTAAATTTTCTAATGTTTCAAGTTATGGTGTCAAATCAAGTGTTCCCTAAGCTTATAGTTATATAGATATTATGGGGGATGTTAAAGTTGATTAGAACGACACCGGTTAGGATCCCACAGTTCCCTTGTTCCGGCACCACTATTTTCTTTCAGATTCATTTAGTCTAAATGAATTTATTAAACCCAACTTAATGAGTTCCATAAATTCATATAGACCGTGAAAAATCTCATTAGCAACCATAGGTTACCTCCTCCGAGGGATTTCCGATCATCCGATATAAATGTTTTAATTTAGCTGCAATTTTTTTTGTTTTGTTTTGTTTGTGATTAAA
>NW_018231439.1:0-367 GCF_001263595.1 Phalaenopsis equestris | reverse complement strand
AACCAAATCAAGATGGCTCCCTAGGATGCAGCACTAAAAGCCTTCAGAACACTGATTGGAATTTAGTGCTACACAGTGATGCTGTTTGGCCTAAAGAACACCGGAGCAACATATCAGCGTGCAATGATGAAGATTTTTGACAACCTCATTTACAACCAAGTAGAATGCTACGTGGATGATTTGGTCATCAAAAGTAAACGGAAAATAGAACATTTGTATGATTTGAGGATCGTGTTTGAACGGTTGCGACGATATGACCTTATAATGAATCCCTTAAAGTGCGCCTTTGGCTTTACGTCTGAGAAATTTCTAGGATTTGTTGTCCATCATTCAGGAATCGAGATCGACCCGGATAAGATTAAAGCTA
>NW_018231438.1:0-1336 GCF_001263595.1 Phalaenopsis equestris | reverse complement strand
TTGCCCAAGAGACACATCCTTTTATGATAATTTTCGTCCATGATGGTTACAACTACCTATTAAGTTAATGGGTGCCTCAAAAACCTCTTCGAAATTTGTGAAACCGATTTTACTCGTCTAGTAACTGCCACTGGCGCTTAAGCGTGCGGACTCAACGTTTAGGTGCGACCTTCTCTGTTTAATCGGCGCCTAAGCGCCGGATCTAACGCTTAGGCGCCAGAACTTTTTTGCATAAATTTTCACCTTTTTGCTCCAAATTTGATCATTTTTAACTCCTTTAAGCATTTTTTTCGATTTTTACTTGTATTTGCAAGAAAAAACACAAAAATACCTTCCATTAAAGCGCAATATCTTAAAAATAGGTATAAAAATGTGTCTAAAAACACTATATATTTTAGGTGTATCAAAGACCCAACTTGATCCTTGCGATTCTCAGTTTTTAACCTTTGAACAACTCTATTTTTACTTACTTCCCCCATAGAAGCTTCATCTGTCGATTTTCGCTCCTCATCCAATTTTAGGCTTTTACCCGCATACCACCAAGAGCCTTAAGGAGTACATCTTTATCGATGACGAGACTCTCTCACCGGACATCATTATAGGCTTAAGCAGAAGAAGGTGAGAAGACTAAAGGCAGAAGAAGAGAGAGAGAGAGTCGCGCGAACCCTCTCTAGCTTTGCAGCCTATTTATTGTAGCTTGGGCAAAGAAATCCACTGAAGTCACTTATTGAGTAATTATGTCAATTATACTTTTTTTTGTATTAATTAAATAGATTCCCTTATTTTTATGCACTGCACAACTTTCGAGAAGTAAGCAAATTAGGAAGCTAAATATGTACATAAAAATATGACGACATGAATCTCAAAGAAGTCCAACGGCCAGGATAGAAGATGATCATTGGAAGATTAAACAACTGGCTAACCACACAACGTGAATCTCTGGAAGGCATGACGATCGAGGAAAGAAAACTGACCAGCTTGCATAACGATCATCGATTGGATGAACAACCACTAAACCATCAGATCGACCAGTGATCTAGTAGGTTCGAGGATCATCCAAATAGTGCCTAGACGATCTACACGACTTGAGACAATCGATCATGCATCAACAATTAAGTACCAACGTGCGACCTAGAAACAATCGATCAGTCGAGATGAACGATCGTCAAACCAAAATCAGTCGGGCGGCTCTCGCATATTTTATTTTATTTTCTTTGTAATTTACTAAAGTGAGCCTCGTAAAAGCTAATTATTATGGGGCGAAGATGTAATTATAATACGTGTACCCATATCTTTACATATCCATAATAAAATGTCACACATTTTTATTGTTCTC
>NW_018231437.1:8051-8362 GCF_001263595.1 Phalaenopsis equestris | reverse complement strand
TAAGAAAGGAGGAGTAATTGTAACTGTGAATGAACCTAATCAATTAATACCTACTAGACAAGTTACAGGGTGGCGAATATGCATTAATTACAAAAAATTAAATCTTGCCACTAGGAAAGATCCTTTTCCATTACCCTTTCTAGATCAAATGTTGGATAAACTAGCTGGGCATAAATACTTTTATTTTCTGGATGGATATACTGGTTATCTCCAAATATAAATATCTCCTGAGGATCAAGAGAAAATAACTTTTATCAGTCCTTATGGTACTTTTGCTTTTAGAAGGATGCCCTTTGGTTTATGTAATGCCC
>NW_018231437.1:5428-6450 GCF_001263595.1 Phalaenopsis equestris | reverse complement strand
CCTCGATATGATGCTCAAAGTGTTGCAAAATTTTTGAAAACGAACATATTTTATAGATTTGGGATGCCGAGAGTTATCATTATTGATGGGGGAAGTCATTTCAGAAATGTCATAATGGAGAAGTTATTCAAGAAATATCGTATAAATCATTTGATTGCTACTGCTTATCATCCTAAGATAAGTGGTTTGGCTGAATTATCCAATCAGGAAATCAAAAGAATTATGAAAAAATTTGTGACTCCAACAAAAATAGATTGGCCTGTCAAACTTGACTATGCTTTGTGGGCTTATAGGACGAACTCCTATAGGAATGTCCCCATATAGGCTAATATTTGGGAAAGCTTGTCACTTACTAGTTGAACTTGAGCATAAAACATATTAGACGATTAAAGAGTTCAATTATAATTTGAAAGATTCTAATGAGAAAAGATTATTGCAATTAAATGAGCTTAAAGAGATAAGGAAAGATTCTTATGAGAGTGCCAAGATTTATAAAGAAAAGATGAAAATTAGGCATGATCAAAGGATTCTTTCTAAAAATTTTCAACCAGGGCAACATGTTTTTCTATATTTTGCAAGGTTAAGATTATTTCCAAGCAATATTTCTAGGAAAAATTAAGTTTAGGTGGATTGGCCCATTTGTTATGATAAAAGTTTATCCTTATGGAGCTGTGGATATTAAAGATCCTAAGTCTGAGAAAATATTTAAGGTTAATGGACATAGACTAAAACCTTATTTAATAGGGAATCAACATAAACTTAATGATGGAATGATGTTGGCTTAACTAGAATAAACACTAGTTATGTCAGGCTGACGAAGTCGGGCTGATGACATAAAATAAAGCGCTTTGTGGGAGGTAACCCATAGTTATCAGAGTGTTTTTATTTTGATTTTTATTTAATGTGTGATTAAGAAAATTAGGGTATTATTTTTGAAACTATTATGTGTTAGTAAAGATTTTAAGACTTTATTTAGTGACCAAGACATGTTAGAATGAGAATTCAGATGTTAAGTTGACTTG
>NW_018231437.1:4426-5403 GCF_001263595.1 Phalaenopsis equestris | reverse complement strand
CGCTTAACCGCGGAAGTTTAAACACATGTGTGAAATTAATATTCTAGAAGTTTTAACAGCCAATTAGTTTGTAAAAATGTGGCAAGACAGTTTCTAAACGTGTTTAGGAGTTATTGGAAGGGTTTAAGCCTATAAATAGAAGGGTTTTGTGAAGGAATTTCACCCTAGACCATTTCTAGCCCTAAAAGTCTAAGAGAACGTGAGATTTAAAGAAAATGTCTTCTTGGGAGATGAATTTGAAGAAGAAGGAAGAAACAATGAGGAAGAGGTTCATTAGTCAAAGTGCATAAGAGATGCATAACAGTTTCTTAGCAGGTAGTACTAAAGGATATGAGAGAAGATCAATAAAATTGAGAATACTATGGCTTTATTAGAGACCAAGGTACTTGAGTTGCAGGCATATCTAGAGCATATTAGATGGCAATTGAAGATTCAATTTAGCCACATAAGTTATATAGAGGAAGCAGATAAGGAGATGTTTATAAAGCATAAGTGGATTAAAAAAATAGTATCTGAGCTCGTCAACACCGTCCGTTTTATCAACTCTATATTCCTAGAGAGACTACTGAAAGACAAGAATTTGTTCCTTTGAATGAAGAATGGAATTAAGTTTAGTGTTAGAATTTGTGTGTTAGAAGTTGTTGTTCACAAGTGGTTTAGTGTTTAAGTCTTATTTTTAGTATTTATGACTTCTTATATGTGTTCAATTGTGAAATGATTGTTATGTATTTGCTTTAAGAAAATTTTCTCATCCAAGACAATTTGGATTGAGAATTAAGTCTTTAAAGGTATTTATACTTATTTTTTAATTAATATAAGTTTGTTTGTGTGAAAATTTGTCTTATTTTTAGCATCGAATTGAAATAGTTATTATGGAGATTTTTGAGAGAGAGGGTAGTTATATGAAGTTGAAAATAGGCATTTAAGTGTTATGAGACAATTTAGGGGTGATTTACTTAGGCAAATAGTGCATTTTA
>NW_018231437.1:2172-4416 GCF_001263595.1 Phalaenopsis equestris | reverse complement strand
TTGATCTTTTGGGAGACTCATGTAGATGATCCCCTGGACCCACTAGCCCTAGGCTAGGGTTTAGCTAAGACCAGTACATAGAGGACCCAAATGGGAGGTTCATTGGTCCATAGCTCACACATAGTGGTTGGCACCCCAATTCTATCAAAATATCCAACTTGGCCTTTTGCCCTTAAATCCACCCAAATTACCTAAATCCCCCAAACCCTAAATTTAGCCAAAATTCCCAATTTCACCCAAATAGTCAAATTTGTTCAAAAATCATTTCAAACCATTTCAAAATACCCAAATTGCCCAAAATCACCCTAAATTGCAAAATTCACCAAAATACCCTCAAAATTGCCAAAATTACAAAAATACCCTTGGCACCCCAAACTTTCCCAAAATAACCAAAATCATTTCAAATTTCTCCAAAACCAATTTGGACCCTTCAATTTGGCCAATTTGACCATTTTTTACCAAAACCCCCAAATTACCTTTAAAGACCCACTTTTCCCAAATACAGCTCAAGTATCCATCAATTTGGCCCAATTCTCCCCAGTTTCAATCATAAACTCAAATTGATCTTTCAAACCAAATCCAAGCCTAATTGACCCATGTTTTGAGCTAAATTTTGATCCATGTCAAACCCCCAATTTTGACCATATGACTTAACCGCACCAAATTAAACCCCTCGGCCTACTCAATTTGCCCCAATTTGAATCCTAAATTCTTCCTAACAATCACATACATCAAAATAAACCATCAATTGGCTTTGGTGAAGCCTTAAATATTTTTGATTTTGGCCTAAATCCAAAATTCCCAAATTTAGCCCCAAATTGGCTAAGTCCCCAAATTTCACCCAATTGATTGCCTTAATCTCCAAAGTGGCATTCAATTCATGTTGAAAACTCTTCATGGGGTCCCTATTGAAAATTTACAACAATCAATTTAGGTTTAGACCAAGGCTAGCCCAAGCTAGACCCAAGCCTAGCCCAACATAACCAAATTGATTAAAATTCAAAATTCCCTCAAATTGACCCTTCAATTGAACTCAGAACCACTTCAACCCTTCACCACAGTTGTTCCTTATGATCATCTACATCAAATTCAACAATTTATTGGGCCAATTGACATGGCTAGCCTAGCCCAAAACCAAGTTTTGGTCATTTGCACCCACTTGGACCCATGCACAAAACGTTGCCTAACCACCCCAAAACCATAAAATTAACTCCACCACAGCCATTAGTTGGACCCTAAAAACACATTTGCATTAAATTATTGTGATAGATTCCTCTGGATGCCCTGAGCACCTAGCCACATTCCCCTGGCCGGCCGACCGTCCTAGTGACAAGTAAATGGCCAAATTGAGAGCCACCCCCATGGAGCTTCACCCAAACCAAACTTAAAGGCTAGCTCAGCCAAATTGAATTGTAGAGCTCCTCTGCCCTCAACCTAAGCAGCACATTACACCTTCTAATTGGCCATGACAACCACCATAACCCCATATTTATAAAAGGCCACCTCCATGGCCGTTGAACTAAGTGTTGAAAATTTCTTAGAGAGACCTCTCCAAATTGACCACAGAGCTTGCCTAAGATCCCCTCAGTGCATTCCAACTATTTTCCCTCACCAATTTCCATTGTCGGAGTTCAATTTTGAGCTCAAAATCTTGTAAAAAACCAGAATAGAGCTCATTACACTTCCACACTCCACCAAACTCAAATTAACTCTAACCACACCTTCACAATAGTGAAAGAAGCCAAAGCCCCATAAAATACTCCTTCTACAGAGCCTCTACCATAGCTATAGACCAACACCCAAATCCAGCCGTGATCGAATTCCTACCTAGGCCTTGCACCATAGCAAGAGGCTTAATCGTTAGCCTCCTTAGACCCTAACGAACATGCCAAGACCCTCTGATTGAAGCTTCACTTCTTAGAGCAAAGGTATAAAACATCTCTCCCTCCCGAGCTTATTTTGATTCTCTATTTGATTATGCTTAATTTAATTTCATGATTACCATATGGATGTGTTTGACTCACTTATACGAGTTCATATGATCAAACCTGAAGCGATTTGGTTGAGTCTAGGTTGAGATCTTAAGGTTTTAGTGTGGACAAGGTTTTAGTTTGGACGGTCACGGGATCATTCTATCGGGGACGATGACGGGGAGCCGTTTGATCAAGCGTGAATCGAATGGATGGCCAAGACGAAGCCGGATAGTGCTTCTTTACATGAACAACAGGATGCATGGCTGTTGGT
>NW_018231437.1:904-2162 GCF_001263595.1 Phalaenopsis equestris | reverse complement strand
GTGGCCGGCGCCATCAAAGGGGGGCGTGTCTTGTGGAGCTTCGGAGCCGCCATAGGTTGACGGGGTGCCGCGTGGGGAAGTAGAAAAATAGGGCTTAGTAGAAAAATAGGTCTTTTCCTATTTATTTAAACTCCCTTAACTTCAAAAATCCATAATTATATGTAGAAAAATAAAAAAAATAGAATAAAAATACTCTCTTGCTCAGTGAATAAAAGAAAATAATGTGGAAATAATTTTAAGTCCATGTGATACATATTTTATTTTTAATTAGTTAAATAGTGATTTGAATCTTCTGATTCTCCATGCATGTAGACATATCCATGCATGTAGACATCTGATTCTCCATGCATGTAGACATATCATCATAGCTTGAATTTTTGGCATATTGTAGCCTCTGTCAAGAAGAACATTCTCTGATTTTTGCAAAGTCAGAGGTGGTCCCTAGATAGAGGATCACATTTTTCAAGTCTAAGTGCATTATTTACTTAAAATAATTGTGGAAATTAACATGTTGATTAGAAAATTCCAAGAAAATTTTGGAAGATCCACCATGACTAGAGGAGCTTTTGTAAATAATTTCATGGGTCAAGTCATTTAAAATGTATTTAATTTTCATAAGCTCTAAATCATTAAGGAAATTAATTTTGAAAGATATAAACAATTAAATGACTTGATTTTTTGTCTCCACTATTATTCGTGATCCATAGAACTCACCATAAAAATTTTAAAACATTTTGAGTTCATTTGATAACTTAACTTGATTTTTAAAGATAAACATCATTTTTGGCATTTAAATGATTTTCAAAAATCAAAATATAACTAAAAAAATTATAAAACTTAGTTTTTTGAGCTCTCTGTGATCAGGGATATCTTCTAAAAAAAATAATATTTAAAATAAAAACTTCATTTTTAGCTTATTTTTTAATATTTAAATAATTAAAAATTCCTAAAAATCACAAAAATAATAAAACTCATGGAAATGTTTTAAATTTATTCCTAATACCTTGGTAATAATTAGAATATTTTTCCTAGTTTTCTAAACAAAAATATTGAATTTTAAAGCTCAAAATAATTTTTAAAAGGCTAAAAATGAGTTTTCACTAGAATAATTACATTAAATCAAGTAAAATTTAGAAATATATAAAATCTTCTTCTCTGAGTTCTTTGACCTCAGGGAGACTTTTCAAAAGTACAAAACTTAATTTTCCCCATTTTAAATATTTCATATTTAATAAATACCCCAAAAATTAAAATAATT
>NW_018231437.1:0-536 GCF_001263595.1 Phalaenopsis equestris | reverse complement strand
TAAAGCCTAACCTTTTCAAAACTAATTAAGACACTCACCTAGGTCTTAAGGGCTTAGTAGTGCTTAGGCTAAATCGAGTTTCATTTAAATAAGGATTAGAAAAGTAAACATCATTTAAAATTAAAACATCTTTCAAATACTATAAGCTCAATTAGGTCCAAAATTTGGCTAAGTGTTCCGACAACACTAACTTGTCTCTTTAAGGGTCTTCACCCACATAATTCTTAAATTGAATCACAGGTGATAATTACCCCATTCTTAGGACAATTGAGACATCAGTATTCACTGAGCATTAAGGGTATTTAGAGGATGAATTATGAAGCAACATAATATGTTTAAAAGAGCCCGAAACTTTCCACCAAGCAGCGAGAAAGCAGCACGGACCTGCTTCTTTCTCTAGATTATTGGATACCTCAGAGATCTACTAAACTTAATATATTTTGCTTGATAAAATCATCCTTAATTAATCAAATAAGGACCCACCAAGGTATGACCTAGGGCTAGGTAGGTCGCCAAAATTTTACTTCCCTGTTTCA
>NW_018231436.1:0-223 GCF_001263595.1 Phalaenopsis equestris | reverse complement strand
CTTTTACAAGAATTTGATTTTGAAATAGTAGAATGAAAGAGAATTGGAAATCAAATTGTTGATCATTTATCCAGGATTGAATTAGAAAAACCACTCTGTTTTGAAAAAGAAATTAATGAACATTTTCTAGATGAAAAATTGGTCACTGTAAAAGAGTGGCGTGTTCCGTGGTATGCCAACATTGTGAGCTATATTATTAGTGATCTTAAACCTTATGGAATGA
>NW_018231435.1:0-1623 GCF_001263595.1 Phalaenopsis equestris | reverse complement strand
TACATAAAACTGAACTCTTATGTAATTAAACTTCAAATGCCTCACCTTATTTAATGGCAACTTATGATAGTTGCAATACAATAAAAAAGGACCATCTTTAATTCAACATCAATTCATGATTCTTCATCCTTCCCTCAATGAAGAACAAGAAATAAAATTTAAAATAAATTAAAAATTATACACATGTACCATTGAATTCATGTGTATTGAATATTTACTGGCATCCTAGAATGTCCATCCAGGTTGTCTGACAAGCATCCTCCAAGCCATCCTCAAGAATTTTAGTACAAAGAAAATTTCCATCTTCAATTCACAGTAGATGATTCATCATTGCTTCCCTTGATGAATAAGAAAAAAAACATCTAAAAATAAAATAAGAAAGGGAGATTTTCATATATATCACTTAATTCTTAAGTATTTAATCTTCACATGGTTCACCTTATTTACTTGCAACCTTGCATGTTTATAAAGGTTGCCTGAGAAGCCTCCGCCTGGGCCATCCTCAAGAGTTTCAGTGCAAGGAAAATTTTGATCTTTATTTCAAAATCAATGAATGATTCATCAAAGATTACATACATATCACTGCAGGATTTGCATACATATCACTGAATTCTAAAAAAATAATAATGCAGGATTTGCATACATATCACTGAATTCTTATATTTAAACTTCACGATACTCATTTTACTTCGTAGCAGCCATTCATGTCCATAAGGCCATCTCGATAGTTTTATCACAAGAAAAAAATTCACCATAGGTTCACAGATATCCTATGTAGGAGAAAGTAACAATCATTATTAAACAAGTGACAAAAGATAAATTTACAGAATACAGAACAACAACAAAGCCTTAAAAAAAAAAATTTAATTATTTACAATCAATTATTGCCTGAAATCATTTTAATTTATATTAGAAAGCTGAAAGCCAGGCACTTTCCACGGGTCCCAATCCCTAATAAGTGAGCAAACATCATTTGTAGTGACCCTATGTTGTTGGCGTTGATTGCTCGCATTTATTGTGTCAGGTTGATTGCCCAAATTGTTTGTGTGATTTGCATCCGAAACAAATACTTTATTGGTTTTGTTAATAAAAGTCGGCCCGCAAACATTAGAAGCCACACCTTTGAATCTATCTGAATGCTTTTGCAAGCCGAATCGGGGAAAGAGAAATACTCGAAGCTTAGTTGATCCACAACTAGAGGTCTTCGAGAGATCGTCTATCGCATCCATCATATTTTCAAAGTCCTCAACAAAGTTAACTGAAATCAGGGTGTCTAGACTTTGTTTAGGATATTGGTAGCAGATGCGAATAGGGCCACCATAAACATTCTCCATCTTTGAATAAAAATCTTGAAAGACGGTATCACGACGGAAGGCAATGATTCTCGTTTGTCCGCCAACATAATGTAGATTTTCGTCTTGACGATTGTCTATAATTTTGCCGCCAAAGCTGCAGAGTAGTTTCACCTTGCTTGATGTTTGGTCTTTCGTAGTGTTTTGTGCGAGTGAAATGGTAGATGCAGGTGGCATTTGGATAGACTTCAGGAGTTTGTACAATGGTGGTTCGGGATAGAAATTCCAATTAACTTCCATAGGTGCGCAGGAGGTTTTGGAGGTGGGTGAA
>NW_018231434.1:0-794 GCF_001263595.1 Phalaenopsis equestris | reverse complement strand
AATGTTAAGTGTGTTTAATGTGTTTTAATGTTATGTTTGCCTAGTGTTTATGTTAGGAATTTTTTCTCATCCTAGACTATTTGGATGGAGAATTTATGTATTTAAAAGTGTTTGTAATCATTTATGAATTAATATAAGTGTTTTGTTTGTGAGAAATATCGTGTTATTGTGTGTTGAATCAAATTAGTTAAGATTGATGAATCTTGAGTAAGATAAGAGATAAGAGGGAAGGAAAAAGTGTATAAAGTGTTTTAAGGCCATATAGGGTTGGTTGACTTAGGCTAGACGTGCATTTCTCTTAAATCCAAAAAATCAAAATTTATGCACTGGCGTCTAAGCGCAAAAACCCGCGCTTAAGCGCTGCCTAAATCGAGAGACAGGTGCCTAAGTGTCGAACCATTCGCGCTTAAGCATCAGTTCACGAAAACCGGTGCTTGAATGGTTTTAAGTGAAAAATTGGTCAAAAAAACTCCATTAACGCAACTTGTCGTCACCTTTTCCCTCAATTTCTCACGATTTTGGGGCTAGAGCACACCGATTTTGGGGCGAGGGCACACCATATTTGAAGACTTCTTGGAGATTTAGAAAAAAAATGGCTAGATTTGAGATCCTTGAGGTAAGAGCTTGAATTTTATGCAAAATTTTTTTTATTTTCACCATGTATTTTGAGCACATTCATGAGCTAGCCGAAAATCACTATTCATAGTGAAAATTTGAGAAAAATTGATGGAAAATGCATAGATTTGTTAGTTTATGTTGTTAGGAGTTTAGTTTAGTAATTTGAAGTTAAATGT
>NW_018231433.1:16863-25203 GCF_001263595.1 Phalaenopsis equestris | reverse complement strand
TAAACAAAGAGAAGCAAAGAGAGCAAAACCGAGCCTGACAAAGACTTCACAAGGCATTTAAAAATGATTTCCATCGTATAATTAAACAAAGAGAAGCAAAGAGAGCAAAACCGAGCCTGACAAAGACTTCACAAGGCATTTAAAAATGATTTCCATCGTATAATTAAACAAAGAGAAGCAAAGAGAGCAAAACCGAGCCTGACAAAGACTTCACAAGGCATTTAAAAATGATTTCCATCGTATAATTAAACAAAGAGAAGCAAAGAGAGCAAAACCGAGCCTGACAAAGACTTCACAAGGCATTTAAAAATGATTTCCATCGTATAATTAAACAAAGAGAAGCAAAGAGAGCAAAACCGAGCCTGACAAAGACTTCACAAGGCATTTAAAAATGATTTCCATCGTATAATTAAACAAAGAGAAGCAAAGAGAGCAAAACCGAGCCTGACAAAGACTTCACAAGGCATTTAAAAATGATTTCCATCGTATAATTAAACAAAGAGAAGCAAAGAGAGCAAAACCGAGCCTGACAAAGACTTCACAAGGCATTTAAAAATGATTTCCATCGTATAATTAAACAAAGAGAAGCAAAGAGAGCAAAACCGAGCCTGACAAAGACTTCACAAGGCATTTAAAAATGATTTCCATCGTATAATTAAACAAAGAGAAGCAAAGAGAGCAAAACCGAGCCTGACAAAGACTTCACAAGGCATTTAAAAATGATTTCCATCGTATAATTAAACAAAGAGAAGCAAAGAGAGCAAAACCGAGCCTGACAAAGACTTCACAAGGCATTTAAAAATGATTTCCATCGTATAATTAAACAAAGAGAAGCAAAGAGAGCAAAACCGAGCCTGACAAAGACTTCACAAGGCATTTAAAAATGATTTCCATCGTATAATTAAACAAAGAGAAGCAAAGAGAGCAAAACCGAGCCTGACAAAGACTTCACAAGGCATTTAAAAATGATTTCCATCGTATAATTAAACAAAGAGAAGCAAAGAGAGCAAAACCGAGCCTGACAAAGACTTCACAAGGCATTTAAAAATGATTTCCATCGTATAATTAAACAAAGAGAAGCAAAGAGAGCAAAACCGAGCCTGACAAAGACTTCACAAGGCATTTAAAAATGATTTCCATCGTATAATTAAACAAAGAGAAGCAAAGAGAGCAAAACCGAGCCTGACAAAGACTTCACAAGGCATTTAAAAATGATTTCCATCGTATAATTAAACAAAGAGAAGCAAAGAGAGCAAAACCGAGCCTGACAAAGACTTCACAAGGCATTTAAAAATGATTTCCATCGTATAATTAAACAAAGAGAAGCAAAGAGAGCAAAACCGAGCCTGACAAAGACTTCACAAGGCATTTAAAAATGATTTCCATCGTATAATTAAACAAAGAGAAGCAAAGAGAGCAAAACCGAGCCTGACAAAGACTTCACAAGGCATTTAAAAATGATTTCCATCGTATAATTAAACAAAGAGAAGCAAAGAGAGCAAAACCGAGCCTGACAAAGACTTCACAAGGCATTTAAAAATGATTTCCATCGTATAATTAAACAAAGAGAAGCAAAGAGAGCAAAACCGAGCCTGACAAAGACTTCACAAGGCATTTAAAAATGATTTCCATCGTATAATTAAACAAAGAGAAGCAAAGAGAGCAAAACCGAGCCTGACAAAGACTTCACAAGGCATTTAAAAATGATTTCCATCGTATAATTAAACAAAGAGAAGCAAAGAGAGCAAAACCGAGCCTGACAAAGACTTCACAAGGCATTTAAAAATGATTTCCATCGTATAATTAAACAAAGAGAAGCAAAGAGAGCAAAACCGAGCCTGACAAAGACTTCACAAGGCATTTAAAAATGATTTCCATCGTATAATTAAACAAAGAGAAGCAAAGAGAGCAAAACCGAGCCTGACAAAGACTTCACAAGGCATTTAAAAATGATTTCCATCGTATAATTAAACAAAGAGAAGCAAAGAGAGCAAAACCGAGCCTGACAAAGACTTCACAAGGCATTTAAAAATGATTTCCATCGTATAATTAAACAAAGAGAAGCAAAGAGAGCAAAACCGAGCCTGACAAAGACTTCACAAGGCATTTAAAAATGATTTCCATCGTATAATTAAACAAAGAGAAGCAAAGAGAGCAAAACCGAGCCTGACAAAGACTTCACAAGGCATTTAAAAATGATTTCCATCGTATAATTAAACAAAGAGAAGCAAAGAGAGCAAAACCGAGCCTGACAAAGACTTCACAAGGCATTTAAAAATGATTTCCATCGTATAATTAAACAAAGAGAAGCAAAGAGAGCAAAACCGAGCCTGACAAAGACTTCACAAGGCATTTAAAAATGATTTCCATCGTATAATTAAACAAAGAGAAGCAAAGAGAGCAAAACCGAGCCTGACAAAGACTTCACAAGGCATTTAAAAATGATTTCCATCGTATAATTAAACAAAGAGAAGCAAAGAGAGCAAAACCGAGCCTGACAAAGACTTCACAAGGCATTTAAAAATGATTTCCATCGTATAATTAAACAAAGAGAAGCAAAGAGAGCAAAACCGAGCCTGACAAAGACTTCACAAGGCATTTAAAAATGATTTCCATCGTATAATTAAACAAAGAGAAGCAAAGAGAGCAAAACCGAGCCTGACAAAGACTTCACAAGGCATTTAAAAATGATTTCCATCGTATAATTAAACAAAGAGAAGCAAAGAGAGCAAAACCGAGCCTGACAAAGACTTCACAAGGCATTTAAAAATGATTTCCATCGTATAATTAAACAAAGAGAAGCAAAGAGAGCAAAACCGAGCCTGACAAAGACTTCACAAGGCATTTAAAAATGATTTCCATCGTATAATTAAACAAAGAGAAGCAAAGAGAGCAAAACCGAGCCTGACAAAGACTTCACAAGGCATTTAAAAATGATTTCCATCGTATAATTAAACAAAGAGAAGCAAAGAGAGCAAAACCGAGCCTGACAAAGACTTCACAAGGCATTTAAAAATGATTTCCATCGTATAATTAAACAAAGAGAAGCAAAGAGAGCAAAACCGAGCCTGACAAAGACTTCACAAGGCATTTAAAAATGATTTCCATCGTATAATTAAACAAAGAGAAGCAAAGAGAGCAAAACCGAGCCTGACAAAGACTTCACAAGGCATTTAAAAATGATTTCCATCGTATAATTAAACAAAGAGAAGCAAAGAGAGCAAAACCGAGCCTGACAAAGACTTCACAAGGCATTTAAAAATGATTTCCATCGTATAATTAAACAAAGAGAAGCAAAGAGAGCAAAACCGAGCCTGACAAAGACTTCACAAGGCATTTAAAAATGATTTCCATCGTATAATTAAACAAAGAGAAGCAAAGAGAGCAAAACCGAGCCTGACAAAGACTTCACAAGGCATTTAAAAATGATTTCCATCGTATAATTAAACAAAGAGAAGCAAAGAGAGCAAAACCGAGCCTGACAAAGACTTCACAAGGCATTTAAAAATGATTTCCATCGTATAATTAAACAAAGAGAAGCAAAGAGAGCAAAACCGAGCCTGACAAAGACTTCACAAGGCATTTAAAAATGATTTCCATCGTATAATTAAACAAAGAGAAGCAAAGAGAGCAAAACCGAGCCTGACAAAGACTTCACAAGGCATTTAAAAATGATTTCCATCGTATAATTAAACAAAGAGAAGCAAAGAGAGCAAAACCGAGCCTGACAAAGACTTCACAAGGCATTTAAAAATGATTTCCATCGTATAATTAAACAAAGAGAAGCAAAGAGAGCAAAACCGAGCCTGACAAAGACTTCACAAGGCATTTAAAAATGATTTCCATCGTATAATTAAACAAAGAGAAGCAAAGAGAGCAAAACCGAGCCTGACAAAGACTTCACAAGGCATTTAAAAATGATTTCCATCGTATAATTAAACAAAGAGAAGCAAAGAGAGCAAAACCGAGCCTGACAAAGACTTCACAAGGCATTTAAAAATGATTTCCATCGTATAATTAAACAAAGAGAAGCAAAGAGAGCAAAACCGAGCCTGACAAAGACTTCACAAGGCATTTAAAAATGATTTCCATCGTATAATTAAACAAAGAGAAGCAAAGAGAGCAAAACCGAGCCTGACAAAGACTTCACAAGGCATTTAAAAATGATTTCCATCGTATAATTAAACAAAGAGAAGCAAAGAGAGCAAAACCGAGCCTGACAAAGACTTCACAAGGCATTTAAAAATGATTTCCATCGTATAATTAAACAAAGAGAAGCAAAGAGAGCAAAACCGAGCCTGACAAAGACTTCACAAGGCATTTAAAAATGATTTCCATCGTATAATTAAACAAAGAGAAGCAAAGAGAGCAAAACCGAGCCTGACAAAGACTTCACAAGGCATTTAAAAATGATTTCCATCGTCCTAAAATGATAGGAATTTCCTTATCTTCCTCCATATCTAATACAATAAAGTCCACAGAAAAGATAAATTTATTAACTTTTACTAAAATATCTTCTATAACTCCTTTAGGATAGGTAATCAAGTGATTAGTTAATTGAAGAGTTATAGTTGTAGGTGAAATAACTTCGTAATCTCAACCATCTGAAAATTGATAACGACATAAGAATAATACTGGCTCCAAAATCACATGAAGCTTTTCCATTTTCCGAAGAATCTTTCACCAATATCACAAAAAATTGTAAAACTTCCAGGATCTTTAAGTTTTTCAGGAAGCTTTTCTGAATTATAGTGTTACACTCTTCACTGAGTGAAACAGTCTCATTATCTGAAAAAATTCTTTTCTTATTAAGTATATCCTTCATGAACTTTACATAGCTTGACATTTGTTTCAAAACTTAACATAATAGAATATTCATCGCTAATTTCCTCAATATTTCTAAAAATTTTGAAAATTAGTTATCTCTATTTTTCTGCTTCAATATTTGAGTAAATGGAGGTGGTGGTCTTTCTATAGTGATTTTATTAGTTTAATAGGAAATTATAACTCAAAATGCAAATCTTTACCAAATTTATCATTTTCCACCTCATCTTTTTCAACTTCAACTTTCACTTCTTTTTGGACTCTGTTTTCTAATTCTTTTCCACTTTTCAGTTGAATAGCCTTAATTTACTCTTTATTCTGATCTTTAGGATATACTTCAACATTACTATGCAACATTTCTGGAGGTTAATTGCTAAGTGCAGTAGCAATACATCTCAATTCATTATCCATGTTTCTAATTACAGCTCCTTGACTTTGTAGTTGACTCCCCATTTGCAATATAATGTCTTCCATTGACAAAATTTTCTCCTTACTCTACAAATTATTAAAACCTGGAGGGTAATAAAGTTTATAAGATGGATTTTCTTGATTGTTATGGTTTCTCAATAAATTCGAAGCATTGTTCCCTATTGTGGATTTGCAGCATTAGAGTTATTGCTACTCGAACTAAAATTTGGATGATTCTTCCATCCAGGATTATAATAATTGACATAAGGATTATTAGAATGATTATTTATTGCATTTAAGGTATCATAAGAAGATTGAGATTCTATTATTTGTCCTAATGAGTTTTCCTCAAGCACACGCGATGCTGAGATTCAATCATTCCATATTGATCTATCTTCTTTGATATAACAGGTGTTTATGCAGCTAACATAGATATTTCATCAGAATCATGAATACTCGCTACTCTTTTTAGATTCAACCTTTCAGTGGGCTATTGAAAATTATTAATAACCACCCCTTCAATTAAATAATATGCTTCATTGAATGGTTTTGACTTTAATGATCCAGCAGTAGCAGCTTCAGTTATCGATATAAGAGATCCAACCAATCCTTTATAAAAAGTTTAAATTATTAACCAATCTGATAAAGCATGGTGTGGACATTTTCTAAGGAGATCTTTAAATCTTTCCGAGGCTTCTTAAATTAATTCCCCTTGAAATTGACAAAAAGATGTAATATTATTTCTAAGCTTAGTAGTTTTTGGAGGTGGGAAATGTTTTGATAAAATTTTTTGTTATAAATCTACCCATGTTCTAATAGATCCAGGCGCTAACAAGTTTAACCACATCTTAGCTTTATCCCTTAGTGAAAAAGAAAAATTCTAAGTCATACGACATCATTCGACACTCCATCATATTTAAAAGTAGCACACAATTCTTGTAAACTAGCAAGGTGTAAATTAGGATATTAAATTGATGTTCCCTCAAACTGATTTTTTTGTACCATTTGGATAAAAGCAGGTTTAAGCTCAAATGAATTGGCAGCTACAACAGGGTTTTGTATACTCAAATGAATTTTAGCTGCTGTAGGATTAGCATAATCTCTTAAAGGTCTTTAATGTTGTTCATTTTCATTTTCAGCATTACTTAAATTGCAAGCCATTTTGCAAATATAGTCTATCTCTTTTTATTGTTTTCAAATATTTCTAATAATTCTTTCTAACTCAAAATCGTAAGGTACTAAATACTCAGATCTTACACTATGCATAAACAAACACAACAATCAATTTAAAATAAGCAAACAAACTAAAATAAGAAAATAGTCAAACTAAACAACAAACACTCTTTTTTTTGGTTTTAAAAATAAAATTACTATAAATTATAAATAACTTACTAATACGTTCCGTTACTTCATTGGTAACGGCGCCAAAAACGTGATGCGGGTGGATTTAGTGTGTTAAGTTTACAAATATTTTTCAATATTACAAAATACACACGACAGATACAATAATAAATATGCAAAGTAATCCCAACAAAAATAACTTCAATGAAAATTATTTTATCTTTTAAAAATCTTTAAACTGCCAAATCCCTTATAAAAATAACACAAGTATACTTATCACTCAAGTAATACAGGGTTCTAATGGAGTCTTAGATATCGATCCCACAGGGAAGTTGGAAATGCCTATAAGTAAATTGTTAAGATTATATCATATACTATAATTTTACAACTATAAAAAGTAAAGTGCAAAATTTGAATCTTAAATACTAGAGTGAATGAAAATTAAAATGCAGTTGAAAGATAAAATTAAATAAATTAAATTTAAAACTTTTAAAACTAAACATATGGAAACTAACAAAATTTTTGTGACGGAAAGTTCAAATTTAAGAAGGCATCCTTCCTCTTCACAAGTAATCCTATTCTTTACCCTCTTTCGAGTGCATAAACAACATTGACTAATCAAGAGTTTGGCCACAAATTTTGTGGTTAGGCTGGGAGAATACGGACTACTCCATCACTTGAGGGCTAAAAATCTCACATCAGTTTCCAATCAACTGGACCAATCTGAGGATTTTAATTTTTCACCTTAAAATCTGCAAATCTACATCTAATAAAGTATATTTCCTTATTTATTTGCACCCAACTCCTTGGATGACATACTCTCCCATGAAATCAAATGTGTTTCTTACCATGTTGTAGAAATCATAGCTTTTTTAGAGCATATGTTTCTCAACACATTTTATCATTTTAATTTGCCAGATCGAAAAGTAAATTAAGATCAGACTTTAAATCATCACAAATTATTGACATTTAAAACCATATTAAAAAAAATCAATTTTTCACAAAGCCATATCTCAAAGTAGGGAGAAGGATAACGAATACTACTCAAAATTCATGAGAAGGATATGATAAAACATCGATTTCATATATAAAAATAAGTTTAGTAAACAAAATAAATAGAAAACATAACTTATTTCACAATGCTTCCCAAGCAAATCCCTAAAAGTTCTCTTCAATCCTTTCTCTCTATACAAATACTCTCAATTCTCTCTTAGCTATGTAATGAAGAAGAAATCTCTCACCTTCTCTCTCCTCTTACAATTCTTAAAAAAATCTCCAAGCCCTTGTCTTCTCTCTCTCTCTCTCTCTCTCTCTCTATCTCTACTTTTCACCCCCCTTCACACGCCACACTCACTCACACACACACAAACACACACACACAAATGCCCCAAAAAACTCCCCTTCAAGCGCTAAAATTCCCTCTTTATTATAAAAGGCTACTACTCTCCAGAATAAATTCAAAACTCCCTTCAAAATTCTATTTAAAAGTCAACTCTTTTGAATTCAAAAGACATGTCCATTAATCTAAGAGACATATGACCAGAGGAAAACATGTTGAGATTTTCATACCTATTTTATATTGATTTAATGATATTACACTTTAAAAAAAGCCATTTTTGATGTTTTATTGCAGGAATGATGAAATAGGGTCATTGGAGTAAAAAGATGCAAAAAGAAGCGAATTTGGAGCGAAAAGGGCCAAAATGTGAAGAATTAAACTAGGGCGCTAATGGCTCCATCGACCCGAGACTCCAGAATTAATTCATT
>NW_018231433.1:15995-16853 GCF_001263595.1 Phalaenopsis equestris | reverse complement strand
GCCACCGGCGCCGCCCGCGAGCCCGCCGATGGTGAGATCGACAATTATGCCTACTCAAGCATTGGAAAAGGCCAAATTTTGAAGGGATGCTTAGCCAACTCTTGGGAAAGCTCATCCACAACTTTAAAAAAATATTTTGGCCAAAAATTAGAGAGGTCCTGGATGTTAGAAAGGTCCTGAAGAGGGGGAGGCTCAAAATTGAAGTGTTAAAAAGTGTAGAGAGTCTAAATTATGAGGAATTCTTCGAGAGATTGTAAGAGTGGAGTGAAACTGAGAGATTTCTTCCTCCTTGTCGCTTCGAAGAGGAATTCTGTGTGTTGTAAAGAAAGGAAGAGATTCAGAGGAACTTTGATGAGTTTTCTTGAGGAGATATTATAGATAAGTTTATTTATTTTTGTAGTTGTATGACTTTACTTTTTTATATGAATTTCGAGTTTTGTTGTGTTTTTCCCACGAGATTTGAGCAGTTTTCTATGTCTTTCTCCTTGTCTTGAGATTTGTGAAATGACGATTTGAATTAGTGGAGCCATGAAAATATTTAAGAAATTGTCATCATATTTTCACTTGGATCTTAATTTACTTTCAATATGGCAATTAGTTTGTTAAAATATGTTGAGTTTTACAACTAAAGTGAAGATTATTTCTAAGATTTAGGGAGGTCAAAGCCCTTGGAAGTTGGGTGCAAATAAATAGAGAAATAAAATTATTGGGCGTAGAATTGGAGATTTTAGAGTGACAGACTAAGATCCCCAATTCGGTTCTATCGTTTGGGTGCTGAAGTGTAGATGTTAGCACTCACGCGAGGGGAAAGTGGGAGGTCCGAAGTGAGAGTCGGACTCCTCCCAGCCTAGCCGCAGA
>NW_018231433.1:14667-15985 GCF_001263595.1 Phalaenopsis equestris | reverse complement strand
GCAGATTCAGTAAACAAGCGTAGGATTAGTCAATGTTCTTTATGCCTGGACCAAAGGGTAATGAATAGGCATGCTCTTATTTGACACAGTATAATTTGAACTATTTCACTTTATCCATTCACTATAAATTCTTGGATGCTTTCTTATATTGAATATCACAATTGAACCTTCATTATTATATTTAGTTATTTAATAGTTATTAAAATTACATATTTATTTCAATTGCCTATTAGTGACAGAAAAGTAATTTGAACTATGTTGTTGTGATTAAGTATTGATTTTCTAAAATCTTAGTTCGTAGCCTCTAATATTACTCCCTGTGGGATCAATATCCAGGACTCCATTAGAGCCAGTGTGACTTTACATTTGCATTGATAAGTGTGACTTTACATTTATTGAATATTTATTACATCCATATTTATTGAATCTATAACTGTTATTAAGTATTGGTACAGGTTCTGAGGGATTAAATCTTTTAGCAACATTATTAAATACTTATATTCTTAAGCATATATAAAATCGCGGTCAAGTTTTTGGTGCCGTTGTCAGGGAGTGAGTAAACAAAAATTACAATTAGAGTAACAGAAGGATTATCAGAAAATTTTTACTTGAATTGCATCTTATTTTCATATTTAGTTAGTGATATTACTGTGTACTAATTTCAAATTTTATGCGTAAACTTGGACCTAAAACTCTTATACCCTATGATTTAGAATTGGAACACACAGTTAGAAAGATTAGAAGATTGAAAAGAGAACCTAGAAATTTTGATACAATGGAAAACAACATGTACAATCAAGGAATAGAAAATGAACACCAACCTAGACCCCTACGAGATTATGCAAATCCTATAGTAGATGAAATTCACTTGTCTATCCAAAATCTTGATGTAGCTGCTAATTCATTTGAGTGTAAACCTGCTATTGTCCAAATGATACAAAATAATTAATTCGTAGGTACACCAAATGAAGATCCTAATTTACATGCTAGTTTTTTAGAACTGTGCTACTTTTAAATATGATAGAGTCTCAAATGATGTTGTTAGACTTAGAATTTTTCCTTTTTCATTGACGTATGGTTAATGTGAGTTTAAATTCTTTAGCACCAGTATCTATTAGAACTAAGGGAGAACTTTCACAGAAATTTATATCCAAATATTTCCCTCCATCCAAAACTGCTAAACATAGAAATGAAATAACGTTGTTCTGTCAGATTAATGGAGAGTCGATATATTCAGCTTGAGAGAGATTTAAAGATCTCCTTAGGAAGTGCCCTCATCATTTGTTACCAGATTGGTTGATAATTCAAACTTTTTATA
>NW_018231433.1:13449-14595 GCF_001263595.1 Phalaenopsis equestris | reverse complement strand
GGCTTATTCGTTAATAGAAGAGATGGCTACCAATAATTTTCAATGTCCCTCTAAAAGGGTAAATCCTAAAAGAGTAGCTAGTATCCATGATTCTGATGTGATATCTATGTTAGCTTCGAAAATTGCTGCAATATAAAAGAAATTAGATCATTATCGGATGAATTATTCTCCAACACCTCCTATGATGGAAGAGAATTCGTCTGGGAAATTTGTGGATGTTCAACCTTCATATGAGACTTTAAATGCTATTAATAGACCCAACTACCCTTATACGAACTATTATAACCAAGGTTGGAAGAATCATCCAAATTTTAAATGAATAACCATTCTTCTACAAATCAACAATGGGCAAACAACCTATTGAACAGATTAGGAAATTCATCCAACCAAGGAAATGTTAACTATAGACCTTCTTATCCAACAAGATTTAACAGTAAAACTTAAATTAAGGAGAAGAAGTTGTCTATGGAAGAACTGATATTAAACATGGGTCAACAATTGCAGAATCAAGGAAATCAATTACAAATTCAAGAAAATCAAGTACAAAATCAAGGAGCTACTATTAAGAATATTGAAAATCAATTAGGGCATATCACTACTGCGCTCAGTAACTGAACATTGGGAACTTTTCCTAGTACTGTGGAACCAAATCCTAAAGATCAAGGAAAAGAGAAGATCAGCGCGATAAAATTACGAAGTGGAAAAGAATTGGAAATGAGAGTAAAGAAGGAAACGGAAACTAAAAAAGAGAAAGTGGTTATTGAAAAAGAAAAGGATCATGACTACCCAGATTTAGAATATCCACTTACACCAATGAAAATTACTGTGGTGAAATCTCCACCTCTGTTTCCTCAAAGATTGAAGCAACACAAACAGAATAAACAATTCTCCAAATTTTTCAAATTCTTAAGAAGTTAATGGTAAATATTACTTTCGTAGAAGCTTTAGAGAAAATGCCCAATTATGTGAAATTTATGAAAGATATTCTGAACAAGAAAAGGAAGTTTATGGATAACAAAACTGTTGCACTTAACGAAGAGTGTAATTATTCAAAAAAATCTTCCTGAAAAAGTAAAAGATCCAGGTAGTTACACTATACCGTGTGCTATCGGTGAAAAATTTTATGGAAGAGCTTTATGTGATTTG
>NW_018231433.1:9076-13048 GCF_001263595.1 Phalaenopsis equestris | reverse complement strand
GAACAATTTGAAGAGAGTGATGAAATTATTTTAGACTTATTAGAAAATGAAGAATTAGATTATGTTTAGGAAAGATTTGAGATGCTGGATATTACAGAAACTGGTGATAAAAATCTAGTTCCATCAATTATAAAACCACTTGAGCTTGAGTTGAAAATATTGCCGAGTCATTTGAAATATGTGTTTCTGGGAGACTCATCTACATTACCTGTAATTATATCTTCAAAATTAAATGATTTGCAAAAGCAAATACTGTTAGAGACATTGAAAAGATATAAGAAAGCTTTTGGTTGGACCTTAGCTGATATTAAGAGAATCAGTCCTTCGATCTGTATGCACAAAATTTGAAATGGTTAGACACTGGAATTATATATCCTATTTTAGATATTGCGTGGGTAAGTCCAATTCATTGTGTTCCTAAGAAAGGAGGAGTGACCGTTAAAATAAAAGAAAATAATGAATTAATACCTATCAGACAAGTTACTGGATGACATAATTGCATTGATTATAAAAAATTAAACACTGCCACCAGAAAAGGTCACTTCCCTTTACCCTTTTTAGATCAAATAGTAGATAGACTTGCTGGGCACAAATATTTTTGTTTTTTAGATTGATATATCAGTTACCATCAAATTTTTACCATCAAATTCCTATTGCTCTTGAGGATCAAGAAAAGACATCATTTACTAGTCCTTTTAGAACTTTTGTTTTTTGAAGAATGCCTTTCGGATTATGTAATGCACCTGCAAAATTCCAGAGTTGTATGATGTCCATATTTATAAAGTTAATTGATGATAGATATGATGCATATGATGCCCATATTTAGGAAGTTAATTGATGATGGATTGGAAGTATTTATGGATGATTTCTTTGTATTTGGAACATCATTTGATGCTTGCTTAAATTATCTTGAAAAGTTTTAGAATTATGCAAAAGAACTAATTTTGTTCTGAAATAAGAATGAGACCATCCAGTTTTGATCCAATAATCTCCCATCGCTTCTTTGAAGCAAAATGATGGAGGTTCTCTTAGTCATCGCATTCGAGATCAAGGCCGGTGATGAGGATGAGGAAGAACTATCAGGATTGTTAAACAAAAGAATCCAACTATCAATATTGAGTTGGAAGGAAGCTCCGAGGAGGAAAATTCTATAAAAGATGCAATGAAAGTGAGTCAGAAGAAGCATAAGTTTGAGATCTATTTGGAAAATAAAACAGAAAGTGAATACGAGTTGATGTATGATCGGATCAACCAGTACGTCCTAGCCATGCCCTTAACTCCTATCCATTCTCATAATTTTAGGAATTTGGAGGTCAAGGAAGAATAGAGTGTGGGCATGAATTTGATTAAATCCCACCGTGATTCAACTTTTACTAGTTTATAAGCTAATGTAAAGTTGGTAGAAGATATTTCTAATGAATTTATGGAATTATCGGTTCGATATTACTCTCCAATTGTTTAAAAGTTAGTTCATCAGGGATGTGCACCAAATTAAATTATGAAAGAGAAGTTACAACCTCTTAAAGAAACTATGGAACACTATGAGTCAAACTCTCAACTCAAAGGGAGGTTTTGGGTTTGATATGGTAGGAGCAGCCGATAATTTAGAATTTTGCATGGTTGTTACTAGTGAATTGGAAAAGATTGCCTCGATATTGAAGATGATTTTGAGGACTCCCCAATAAATGATCCTTCACCATAATTTGAAGAGGAAATCATAACAACATTTGACGAGTTAAAGGAAATCAACCTAGGACCTGAAAAGCAACCTAAACCTACCTTCATAAGTTCTTTACTCAGTGATGAGGAGTCTAAGGATTTGGTCAAGTTATTGTTAGATTTCAAAGATAGCTTTGCTTATAGCTATGATGAAATGTTAGAAGTTTCTTCAGAAGTTGCAGTTCACAAACTTGGAGTGCATTAAAGTATGACACAATGAAATAAGATCCCAGAATAATGAACCTCAAAATAGAGCAACTAGTTATTCTCGAGGTCAAAAAATTAATAGACACTAACTTTGTGTGAGAGGAGCAATAGCTGACATGGTTAAAAAAGTCTTGCTAGTAAAGAAGAAGAATGGAAAAAATCTAGTGTGTTGATTTTTGGAATTTGAACAAAGCATGTACAAAGGATGAGTTTCCATTACCAATACTAGAACTGATGATTGACATTGCATCGTCACATGTAATTTTTAATTCACGGATGTTTTGTTAGGATACAATCATATCAAGATGGCGTCAGAAGATGCGACGATAACAACATTCCAAACATTGATTAGAATATATTCCTTTATAATGATACAATTTAGGTTGAAGAATGCAGGAGCAACCTATCAACTAGCCATGACAACGATCTTTGATGACCTCATCCATAACCAACTAGAGAGCTACCTGGATTACTTGGTCATCATAAACAAAGAAAGGGATCACCATTTGTATTATTTAAAGATTTTTTTTGAGTGATGAATCCTTTAAAGTGCGCTTTCAGTGTTATCTCTGAGAGATTTCTAGGATTCGTTGTTAATCATCAAGAAATCAAAATTGATCCAAAGAAGATTAAAGCTATCTTATAAATGTCGTCCCTCAAAACCTTGAAGCAGCTATAATCATTTCAAGAGAAATTGACATACATAGGACATTTTACATCTAATATATTTGGACGGTGTCAACCATTTTCTACATTGATAAAAAAGGACGCTATGTTTACATAGGATGAGACATGTCAACGGGTATTTAAAAGTATTAAATAATAATTAATGACACCTCTTATGTTTAGCAGCTTCTATCTTGGGTTGACAAATGATACTTTATAGCGCAACCTTAGAAGACACCCTCGTAGCCTTGTTAATCCAAGTCAATGATGAGGATAATGAAAACACACTCTATTACTTGAGTCGCCATTAAATACAAGCGGAGGTGAATTATACTCTTATTGAGAAACATTGTCTAGGTTTGATTTTCACTACTCAAAATCTTAGACATTACATGTTTTCTTTTAAGGTCAACCTAATCTCAAAGTTTAGTTCATTGCAATATTTGATGACTTGTCCAATGCTTTTTGGACCTGTCCAATGCTTTCTAATAGGTTAGTGAATTGGTTGAGGATTTTATTGCAATTCGATATAAATTTAGTACCGCTTCGTGCTATCTGATCCCTCTTGATACTGCAAATATGCACAGTACAACAATAATTTAGATTATATTTCACTTATATTTCATTACTTTGCAAAAAAAAAAAATACTTGATCCTAAAGAAAAATAAGAATTTAGCTTTTAATTTATATATATTGGGATACTACGCCAGTGTACGTATCATTATCAAGTAATATAGGACTTTTTGATTAAGACCTGAATATTGAACCCACAGGGAGAATACGCAATATGCACTGTTGAACAACAAACTCTCTTTTTAATAAAAATATAATTATCTAAACTAAATATGATATTTGCAATAATGAAAATTTAAATATTTTTTGTATTTTCAGTATTTTGATAGAACAATAACAATTTAAAAAGATAACCAGAGTTTTTGTAGAAGAAAATCACTTAATATTAAAATATTTTTCTTCTTGTTATGAATTAATAATAAATATGGGAATTATGTTGTGGAAGTATGTAAATTGTGTTGTGCCAAATAAGAGCAATAATATTCTTTATCCTTAATAGAGATGCTATAAAGAACATTGGTTAATTTAAAGTTTGAATAGTTATGAAGACCAGCTAGGCAGAGAAGATATTCGCTCTCACTCTAGATTTCTATCGACTCCCTCCACCTGGGGGCTAACATTCTCGTATCAGAACATAAAACCATAAGCCAAGTTGGGGGCTTTAACATATCAGTTTAAAGTCCACTAACTCTAAACCCATTAATGAAAATTTCCCTATTTATTTGCACTCAATCATATGAACTACATTATCATTCATATAACCTCATGTGATTCTTTCCAATTATTGACTGAGACAATACCAGCCC
>NW_018231433.1:7133-9036 GCF_001263595.1 Phalaenopsis equestris | reverse complement strand
TAACATCTGGATTGGCCAAATCAAGAAGTAAATGAAGTGCATGGATTTAAATCATCACAACTTTTTCCATCATTAAAGATCAATACTTTCCACAACTTCCGTCCAAAACTTAATTACTTATCATTTTATAAAGAAAGATAAAGAAAACTACTGAGAATTCATGGAGAAAATAAAACCACACTTTGATTTAAAAGATGAATTCATTGTCAAACTAACAACAAATCTCAATTAAAACCAAAAGTAGTCTCAAAATAGAAAGATAAAAACTTATCTCAAGTCCTCCACCAAACTATTGAAATTCTTTTGAATCTCTTCTCTTTATTATCACTCAAAATAAACCAACAAAAAGGATAAAATAAAAGTAAAATTGGTGCTTGAGAATCTCTCCAACTAACTCCCCAATCTGATGAACATTCAAAACTTTATAAGTATTTTCATAACTCCTTTCAAAGTCTCTCTTCTTTCTTTTGTAGTTTTCCAAGAGGTGCCTTGGAAACTCTTCAAAATGTCTTCCAATTCGATGTATTTCCCAAAGAGATGCATCCTTTTGTGAGAATTTTTGTCCATGGTGGTTATAACCACCTATTAAGCCAATGGGTGTCTCAAAAACCTCTTCAAAATTTGCAAAAACCAACTTTACTCATCTAGTAACTACCACTGGCACTTAAGCATGGGACCTCTAGCACTTAGGCACGACCATCTCTATTTAATTGGCGCTTAAGCGCCTGATCTGGCGCTTAGGCACCAAAACTTATTTGCACATTTTTCACCTTCTTGCTTCAAAATTGATCCTTTTTCACTCCTTTAAGAATTTTTCACCTTTTTATTTGTATCTGCAAGAAAAACACAAAAATACCTTCCATTAAAGCGCATTATCTCAAAAATAGATATAAAAATGTGTAAAAAATACTATATATTTTAGGTGTATCAAAATCCTCTAAACTTAAAATGTTACTTGTCCTCAAGTGGCACTTCAATCTTTAAAAACTATATATGTATGATATGTATATGAGTTTCTTTAGGAGTTACTAAAATTTAGATTTAGAATATTGCAGTCTAATTTAAAAAACAATATTCAGTAAATGAGACCAACTTAAAGTTTAGAAATTCTTAAAGTTAAGAAAGATGAATATATGAGTTTCTATCTAATTGAGAAATGTATTATAGATTTTTCAAATTTAGAAATAAGTTTTTTTTATCTCCACTTAAAAATTTTCATTAAAAAATAATTTTACTTACTATATTATATCTATAAGCTTAAGAAGTGTTTCTCAAGTCTTATACTTTAAAAACATCAAATGTAGAACCAATTTTTGATTAGGCACTAATCCTTAAGCTGCTCCTTTCTTAATTTTTTTTTCTTTTTCTTTTCTTTCTATTTCCTTTTTCTTTTTCTTTTCTTTCTTTTTTTCACTATATCTGGATAGTCCTTTAATAATTTTGAATTCCACTTCTCTTTCCTAAAGTAAAGTTTTGATATAAAACTTTTACTTATAAATATAATAATAGTTTTGAAAATTATTTAATTAAAAAAATTTAAGTATTTAAAATAAAAGTCTAAATTATCTAAATTTTTCGAAAATACAATTTTTCTTAGTAAAGATAGTTACACTATATAGATATTTACTTATATTAATCATTTTATCATCTAAGTTCTACACTAAAAACTTTTAACTTAAAGTTTTTCTTCATTACTCAAAATTTCAACTAAATTCTCTTACTTATTTCTAAAATCAAATTTTACTTCCCTAATATAACGTCATATACATGATCAATTTTTATTTTCAAATCTAATCCACTTGTAGTTCATTTGAGAACAAATAAAATTCAAGTTTTTAAAATATTTTTCATCCCCGCAAACTTAAATTTTATATAGATTAAACAGTTTAGCATTAGATATATA
>NW_018231433.1:0-7123 GCF_001263595.1 Phalaenopsis equestris | reverse complement strand
GGAATGAAAATTTAAAAATAACATGCTAACAGGAATTTTAAACCCTAATGATACAAGTATAAAACTAAAAATAGAGTAAAATTATTTTTTGATCAAATTTTTTATATTTTCATTTTACTTTACCATGTAGAGATTCAATAAACTTCTAAATAGTGGGCATAAACATAAAAGAAAACTTACACACAGTGACATCACAATCTTAACATAAAGTCAAACTTACAAACATGATAAAAGAAAAATAAAGGGTAGCAGTTTCTGAATTTCAAGTTTAAGATCTAAGCCAGCAAGATTTTCTACATTATAATAGATATGAAATTAAGTTATGTACTAAACTAACTAAATCACAGTACTAAACATAAAACAACATTTACTACCCTAAAATTTAAAAATAAAATACTAACTACCACAAACGTCATAATAACAATAAAACATAAAAGTCTAAAACACAACATAGTCCAAAACATCATACAAATGCAAATGAACCTAGTACCACATAACATAGTCCATAACGAAAACAAACATAAAAATGTCTCAATCCTACTCCTCATCCTCAAAGTCACTGTTATACCACTTTTCTACAGGCTCATAATCAGGATATCAAGGATATGGAGTAAATTGCACTCTTGGGTCACGTCAAATCAGGCTCTCCAAAGATGAGTGGAATTTCTCCTCATAATCACTCTTCATTCTATTATAAGTATTATCATCTAAATGAAGTAGATGGTCTAGATGAAGAAGCAGCAGAGGTAGATGTAGTAGACGTTTTTATTCCATAGATCTTGGAAAATCCTCCTCTCCAGCCAAAAATCAAATGCTCAGAATAAGTCTTCACATTCACCTTTGTGATGGGCTTTAGAGGTAACGGAACTTCCTCCCAACTATCATATTTTACCTCAACCTACTTGCACAAAGAAAAGATCAAGGAATCAAATCTCAGGCCATAGTCTGGTAGATCAAAGCTCCAATTTTGATGAGCTTTCCCTCTTGAATACAATAGTTCAACATTGCTCTTTCTCTGGTCAATTCACTTAGATGATTGGTCGGAAGCAGACAAGCAAAAATGAAATAGTGTCAGGCCTTTGAAGGTGCACATAACTTTGATGTTTGGAAATTTACTCTCCTCTCATTGGTAATCTTCCATAGTCCTCTCCCAATAGTCAAGTATGAAATAATCTTGTCTAACTCCACTTCAATAGGACTATAATTTGCATTAAAACATAAGGTATCCAGTCGTAAATGGTAAAAAAAGTTGATTACCTCTGGCAAAAATGGTACCAACTTTCCTCAAAACATAACTCAATTGTATTTTGCATAGATCTCTCTCACAACAGAAATCACTGCGATAGCAGAGAAACAACAGAACTATTTCCGCTGTCGACGAATAATTAAATCTTCCACGTCTCCACCCGAATTTCTAAAACATCGCTCTGGAATCAATTTTTGTGACTGTAGGGCATCACTATATTGATCTTTAGCCTTCCAACTAACAAATTTGCTCAAATCAATTGGGCTTTTTCCTCTATCCTCTTCATTCTTGGTGACATTTTACAAATTTTATAAATTCCATAAATAACCTCAAAAATCAAGTTAAAATCACTAAACTAAACTTCCAAAAGCACAAACTAAACTTCCCAAGCAATTTTCATAAATTTTCCCTCATTTTTCACCATGAATAGTGAATTTTCAAATTTAT
This sequence comes from Phalaenopsis equestris, assembly GCF_001263595.1. Classification (NCBI taxonomy): domain Eukaryota; kingdom Viridiplantae; phylum Streptophyta; class Magnoliopsida; order Asparagales; family Orchidaceae; genus Phalaenopsis; species Phalaenopsis equestris. The sequence continues at coordinate 5,430 of NW_018231433.1, read as the reverse complement.
CCAAATGTGCTCAAAATACATTGTGAAAATCCAAAATTTTTGCATAGAAGTAAAGCTCTTACATCAAGGAATCCAAAACTAGCAAATTTTTCTTGATTCCACCAAGAAATCTCAACTTAATGGTGTGCCCTAGCCCTTAAAAATCGTGATTTTGAGAGGTAGAAGATGAAGGGAAGTGTTAAAAATGGCATTTTCATGACGGGAAGTGTTAAAAATGGCATTTTTGGACTAAAATTTCACTATTAACCATTCGAGAACCGGTTTTCGTGAACCGAAGCTTAAGTGCGGATAAGTGGTGCTTAGGCGATAAGCGTGATATGTGGCGCTTAGGCGCCAGTACATTATTTTTGAAATCTTCAAATTTAAGTAAAATGCTCTATTTGCTTAAGTAAACCACCCCTAAATGGTCCATAACACTTTAATGACTATTTTCAACATGTTGTAACTCTCCTTTAAGCCTAAACATATGATCATTAATTTTATTTTCAAAACAGAGGGGTTTTTCTAATTCAAGCCTAAACATATGATCATTAATTTTATTTTCAAAACAGAGGGGTTTTTCTAATTCAAGCCTAAACATATGATCATTAATTTTATTTTCAAAACAGAGGGGTTTTTCTAATTCAAGCCTAAACATATGATCATTAATTTTATTTTCAAAACAGAGGGGTTTTTCTAATTCAAGCCTAAACATATGATCATTAATTTTATTTTCAAAACAGAGGGGTTTTTCTAATTCAAGCCTAAACATATGATCATTAATTTTATTTTCAAAACAGAGGGGTTTTTCTAATTCAAGCCTAAACATATGATCATTAATTTTATTTTCAAAACAGAGGGGTTTTTCTAATTCAAGCCTAAACATATGATCATTAATTTTATTTTCAAAACAGAGGGGTTTTTCTAATTCAAGCCTAAACATATGATCATTAATTTTATTTTCAAAACAGAGGGGTTTTTCTAATTCAAGCCTAAACATATGATCATTAATTTTATTTTCAAAACAGAGGGGTTTTTCTAATTCAAGCCTAAACATATGATCATTAATTTTATTTTCAAAACAGAGGGGTTTTTCTAATTCAAGCCTAAACATATGATCATTAATTTTATTTTCAAAACAGAGGGGTTTTTCTAATTCAAGCCTAAACATATGATCATTAATTTTATTTTCAAAACAGAGGGGTTTTTCTAATTCAAGCCTAAACATATGATCATTAATTTTATTTTCAAAACAGAGGGGTTTTTCTAATTCAAGCCTAAACATATGATCATTAATTTTATTTTCAAAACAGAGGGGTTTTTCTAATTCAAGCCTAAACATATGATCATTAATTTTATTTTCAAAACAGAGGGGTTTTTCTAATTCAAGCCTAAACATATGATCATTAATTTTATTTTCAAAACAGAGGGGTTTTTCTAATTCAAGCCTAAACATATGATCATTAATTTTATTTTCAAAACAGAGGGGTTTTTCTAATTCAAGCCTAAACATATGATCATTAATTTTATTTTCAAAACAGAGGGGTTTTTCTAATTCAAGCCTAAACATATGATCATTAATTTTATTTTCAAAACAGAGGGGTTTTTCTAATTCAAGCCTAAACATATGATCATTAATTTTATTTTCAAAACAGAGGGGTTTTTCTAATTCAAGCCTAAACATATGATCATTAATTTTATTTTCAAAACAGAGGGGTTTTTCTAATTCAAGCCTAAACATATGATCATTAATTTTATTTTCAAAACAGAGGGGTTTTTCTAATTCAAGCCTAAACATATGATCATTAATTTTATTTTCAAAACAGAGGGGTTTTTCTAATTCAAGCCTAAACATATGATCATTAATTTTATTTTCAAAACAGAGGGGTTTTTCTAATTCAAGCCTAAACATATGATCATTAATTTTATTTTCAAAACAGAGGGGTTTTTCTAATTCAAGCCTAAACATATGATCATTAATTTTATTTTCAAAACAGAGGGGTTTTTCTAATTCAAGCCTAAACATATGATCATTAATTTTATTTTCAAAACAGAGGGGTTTTTCTAATTCAAGCCTAAACATATGATCATTAATTTTATTTTCAAAACAGAGGGGTTTTTCTAATTCAAGCCTAAACATATGATCATTAATTTTATTTTCAAAACAGAGGGGTTTTTCTAATTCAAGCCTAAACATATGATCATTAATTTTATTTTCAAAACAGAGGGGTTTTTCTAATTCAAGCCTAAACATATGATCATTAATTTTATTTTCAAAACAGAGGGGTTTTTCTAATTCAAGCCTAAACATATGATCATTAATTTTATTTTCAAAACAGAGGGGTTTTTCTAATTCAAGCCTAAACATATGATCATTAATTTTATTTTCAAAACAGAGGGGTTTTTCTAATTCAAGCCTAAACATATGATCATTAATTTTATTTTCAAAACAGAGGGGTTTTTCTAATTCAAGCCTAAACATATGATCATTAATTTTATTTTCAAAACAGAGGGGTTTTTCTAATTCAAGCCTAAACATATGATCATTAATTTTATTTTCAAAACAGAGGGGTTTTTCTAATTCAAGCCTAAACATATGATCATTAATTTTATTTTCAAAACAGAGGGGTTTTTCTAATTCAAGCCTAAACATATGATCATTAATTTTATTTTCAAAACAGAGGGGTTTTTCTAATTCAAGCCTAAACATATGATCATTAATTTTATTTTCAAAACAGAGGGGTTTTTCTAATTCAAGCCTAAACATATGATCATTAATTTTATTTTCAAAACAGAGGGGTTTTTCTAATTCAAGCCTAAACATATGATCATTAATTTTATTTTCAAAACAGAGGGGTTTTTCTAATTCAAGCCTAAACATATGATCATTAATTTTATTTTCAAAACAGAGGGGTTTTTCTAATTCAAGCCTAAACATATGATCATTAATTTTATTTTCAAAACAGAGGGGTTTTTCTAATTCAAGCCTAAACATATGATCATTAATTTTATTTTCAAAACAGAGGGGTTTTTCTAATTCAAGCCTGAACATATGAACATATGATCTTTAGACTTTTGCGTTTCCATCATGAGCTCTCCGATAGACACATGGTGTTGTGCCCCGATAAATCTTTTCACAAACAGTTGTTCCAATTCAAAAAATATTTTAATTGACCTGTTGGGCAAGTCAGTGTACCAGTCGAAAGCATATCCTAACAAGATGCTGACGAATTGTTGGCAGAGTAAAGCTTCATTATTTCTCGTATTGCCACAACTGGCTCGAAAATGCGGTATATATTGTCTGGGATTTCCAGTCCCATCGAATATTTTGAAGTTTGGGGCCACAAAACCCTTAGGAAAGGGCACGACATCGAACTTTTCTGGGTAAGGCCTACCCTTCAAAATTGATGCACCGTCCTTGGATTGGGCTAAGGCGTCACGTACTTGTTCAACCATTTGTTTGAACTCCTTTTCTGGCATGGCACTTGATCACTTGATGGAGAATCTTTCTTCTCTTTCTTCGGTTGATCATCTTTGTTTGCTGAAGTAGCCTCTCTTCTTTCATCCTTGATGTGTATAATCTCTAGCTGATTAACCTCTAGAGAAGCCAATTGCGATGGTTGTGATTGCCCTTGAATGGGGGCCATGGCGGTCATAGTTGCAGTCATCTCTTCTATTCTTTTCTCCAGTAGACTAACCTGCTAATCCCTTATGAGGATAACCCTACCCAACTCATCTATGGCATGGAGTTCTCTTCGGTGTGAGGTTAAGCCTCACGTGCAGATGAGGTGGCTCTAGTCTTGATTACATGGACATCCATGAAATCCTCCTACAGGTAATCATTGTAATCAAAATCTTCATTGTCGTTATCGATGGAAATTCCGTGTTCTCGAGCCAACTCGGAATCTTGATCCTGAGTTTCTCAACTTTCTCTTCAATTATCAATTTCTTGATTGCTTTAAGATCTGAAGGACCCTGAAGGGCATCCTCTACTTTTTTCTCCATCTTCCAGGCTATTTGTGTGATCGTTTCACACGAATGTAAGCCCTAACAAATAAAAATTGGCATGATAAAACACTTAAATATTTCTCCGCAAAATTGAAGCCAAACATTAGGATAGCTTGGGAAGTCACCGAGATTCTCCTCTGGATCCAGGACATCCCTTAGTTTTTCCTCCTTTGGAATCTACAACAAAATGTTCCAAATTTGAACCAATCCCCTTTCACACCTCTATGTTCGATCTCATTGAAAAGTCCTAATCTTTGAAACTACTTGAAGATAATATTTCCTGATTTTTATTGAGAGTCTTCTTAGGTGACTTTGTTTCAATCCTCATACCTAAACCCTAAGTTCAATCCTCAATTTATGAATCCTCGTTCTTTGATTAATCTTTTCTTCATCAGTACCTTGTTGAAGATTCGTTGTGCTTCCGCATTAATGAACTTTCTCCGGTTTGAACACTCACATTTTGGGATTTTTAGGGGATTTGGACGACATAGGAATGAATTTGGTGGAGTTTCAATTAGTTTTTAGGGGAAATATGAACTTAGGAATTGAATTTGGGAGTTTAAAAGGGGTAACTTCCTCCTAAAAACCGCAATAAACTTCCATTCAAACTCCAGAAACCACCATCCCGTCGGTCTTGCCATTGGAGGCATTGAGGGTGTCGTCAACGTTCCTTTAGTATTTATTTGCCTGGAATCTCAAGAAAAATCCACCGTAGGCACCGTTGATGGTGTTTTCGTCATTTACCCTCAAAATACGATTTTAATCTGTGTCCATTTACTTTAAATCTGAGTTTAGTCTTTTGATTTTCAATTTCAACAGCTCCGTAAGTATAAACTTGAGTCACAGTAAACAGTCCTAACCAACGAGACTTCAATTTTTAGTCTTTAAATCTATTTGATGTCCTAGTTCAAAGTTCTTCTGGTTAATCTTCCAATCATGCCATAAATTTAGTTTCTCCTTATAAATTATGTCTTTATCATAAGATTCATTTCTTAATTCTTCCAATTCATTTAACTGTAACAATCACTTCTTACAAGCATCTTTCAAATTATAATTGAATTCTTTAATCACCCAATATGCTTTATGCTCCAATTCTACTCGTAAGTGACAAGTCTTTTCAAAAATTAATCTGTAAGGAGTCTTTGCAATATGAGATTTATAAGCAGTCCTGTAAGCCAATAATGCAGTATCCAGTCTAGTAAACCAATCTACTCTACTAGGGTTTATAGTCTTTTCAAGTATTTGTTTAATCTCTCTATCATAAACTTCAGCTAACCCACTGGTTTGAGGTTGATAGGCAGTAGAGATTCTATGAATAATATTAAATTTTTCTGTCAATCTCTGAATATATTTATTCTTAAAATGAGATCCTCATCAACGATAATCATTCCAGGCATTCTGTATCTAATGAAAATATTTTTCATTTAAAATCTTGAAACACTT
>NW_018231432.1:0-804 GCF_001263595.1 Phalaenopsis equestris | reverse complement strand
TTTTAATAATTCAATTGGCCAAATTGAAAAGTAAACTAATTTCAGAAGCAAAATCATTACAATTTGAATTCAGGGCAATTTCAGAAATGAACCCAAATTCCTGCACAACTACTATATCACCACAAGAAAAAGCAAAGATGTTTATTCAGAAAACATGGATAAAACACAACAAGAATGCATTGATACAAAGAGATTCAACATACAAAAGTGTTTCAGAAAACTACAAACCCAAAACACAAATATACTTATCTCTCTCTCTCAATTTCCCATGAGAATGTTCCATCAAAGTTCTTACTTTTCTCCTGCAAACTCTTCACCCAAGCACTCACAAACACGGCAATTCACTCACCTAGTCTTGCTTTCACAAGCCTAGAATAAGCCTATGAACTCTCACAATAATGGAGGAAAATCTCTCCCAAGGCTCCCTCTTTAACCCTAATGATACTCCATAATATTTCCTTTAGCCCTCCTTCAATACTCCTTTCCAAGTCCTCTTAATAGCTCCCTAAAAAATTGCCTCAGTTTGCCCAAGAGATGCCACGATACATCGAACCTTCTAGAAATGGGGTCTGCACCGCCTTTGACACCATCGGCGCTGAATAAAAAATCTCTACGTTAATTTGTTCTGCGCTGTTGGCACTGCCGACGCTGAGCATTTCTTCAAAAACGTCATTTTGACTCCAAATTTCATCCTTTTTGCTTTCTTTTTGCTTTAAGCCCTAAAAATTGACAATATACAAGAAAACATCAAAATACATTCCATTAAAGCGCAATATCAACAAAAATAGGTATAAAATATGGGTC
>NW_018231431.1:0-2320 GCF_001263595.1 Phalaenopsis equestris | reverse complement strand
ATTATTCAAAGATGTGTGCCTTTAGAAGAAAATTACGAAATTATCCAGAAATGTCATAATTCTAATTTTGGGGGACATTTTGGTGTTGATAAAACATCATTCAAAATTTTATAATCTAGATTTTATTGACCTACAATCTGTAGATATGTTAATGCTTATATCAAAACCTGTGATAGATGTGAAAGAGTAGGCAATATTCTAGGAGGAGTGAGATGTCCCTCAATTATGTGTTAGAAGTTGAGATATTTGATGTTTGGGGATTAGATTTCATGGGACTATTTATTACATATTTTGGAAATTTATATATATTGTTAGCAGTAGATTATGTATCCAAATGAATAGAAGTTGTTGCTTTACCTCGATGTGCTGCTCAAAGTGTTGCAAAGTTTTTAAGAATGAATATATTTTATAGATTTGGGATGTCAGGAGTGATCATAACTGACGAGGGAATCAGTTCAGAAATGCAATAATAAAGAAATTATTCAAGAAATGTCATTTTTACCATATAATTGCTACTACTTATCATTCTCAAAGAAGTGGTTTGGTTGAATTATCCAATCATGAATTTAAAAGAATATTAGAAAAATTTGTAAATCCAACTAAAATGGATTGGTCAGCTAAACTTGACTAGATTTGTGGGCTTATAGGACTGCATACAAAAATTCTATAGGTATGCCCCCATACATGCTAATATTTGGGAAAGTGTGTTACTTACCAGTTGAACTTGAGCATAAAGCATATTGGGTGATTAAGGAATTTAATTATAATTTGAAAGATATTGGTGAGAAAAAATTATTACAATTAAATGAGCTTAAAAAAATAAGGAATGAATCTTATGAAAGTGCTAAGATTTAAAAAGAAAAGATGAAGATTTGGCATGATCAAAGGATTTTGACTAAAACATTTTAGCCAGGGCAACAAGTTTTGCATTATAATGCAAGCTTAAGATTATTTCTAGGCAAACTTAAGTCCAGTTGAATGGGCCCATTTGTTGTGATCAAAGTTTATCCTTATGGAGCTGTGGTTATTAAAGTTTTTAAGACTGATAAAATATTCAAAGTGAATGGTCACAGGCTGAAACCCCACTTTTTAGGTGACCAATGATACGCCTAAAAAAGGTTCAATTTTTTAAATGTTTTTAATGCCTATATTTGGTGATTTTCAATGATATTGCACTTTAAAGGAAGGTATTTTGTATATTTTTAATTTCAGGTACAGAAAATGGAGTTTTGCAGAAAAAGAAGTAAAAACGATACAATTTGGAGCAAAAACGCGCAAGAAAGAAAATTCTGTCCTGACACATTTCAATAAGTCTTTCTATGCTTAATCTCTTTTACACTTCTCACATATTTTTGAATGAAATTATAATTTAAAGGAAGATTTTTTCTAAACTTATTTTGTATTTTTATCTGTTAGGAACGCAACGCAACTGGAACAGGGCAAAACTGAGCTAAAACAGAGCCAAACGAAGCATAATGGTGGAGCTAGGCATGGTGGGCACCGACGGTGCTAGAAACAGCGCCTACAACATCAAAGTACAGAAAATGACACCAAAATGGCACCGATAACACCCAAAATGGCGCTGATAGTGCGCAAAATGGCACCGACAATGTACGAGATGGTTTGGAAACGATCCTGGGAAAATTTCTAGAAGATTCAATGTATTTCAAAGCTTTTTGGAAGGTTACTTAAGGCATCTTTTGGGAAATTCATCCCTACACTATAATAGAGTTCTTTTATGTCAAAAAAAAGTGGTTTGTGTGTGTGAGAAAATGTGGAGAATGTTTAGAGATCTTAGAATAGAAGTAGGATTTATCCCCAAAATTTTATAAGAAATAGGGATTTTTGCCAAAACTAAGCATGTGCCCAAATAAATTGTTGTCACAGATTCCCCTGGCCAACTTGACCTCCTGACCACCTTCCCTAGCCTTACCAGCCGACATAGTCGCTGGAGGAGCCAAAATCGTTAGCCACCCTAAAAAAATCAAAACCCAATTCAAACCTGGAGGCCACCTTATCTCATTTAAAGTTTAGAGCCTCTCTGCTCTCCCCATAGGCAACACTTTGCGCCCATACATTGGCCCACAGAGCCACTCGAAGCCATTTTTATAAAACCTTCAACACCATGGGCATGGGAAGTGTGCTGAAAATTTCTTAAGGATACCCTCTAAAATCACTCCTTGAGCTTCCTTGAGACCTCCACCGTTCAATCCAACCACTCCATTGCTCTAATTCCCCTTACTGGAGTTAAATTTTGGAGCTCAAATCTTTGCCGGAGACAGGATATTCTCTACCACACCTCCACAGTGCACCAAATCCA
>NW_018231430.1:0-2240 GCF_001263595.1 Phalaenopsis equestris | reverse complement strand
ATATTGGAATTACTGTTCGAAAGGATCATAGTAATTTTTGCCCCAATTTGAAGAAGATTAAGACAAAGGATTTTATTTATGCTAAGGTTGGTTACAAGAAAGAGCCTAATTCAATAACACGGTGAAGTTCAAAAGAGCAGACACAATGATTGGTTTTCTAAACATGATTTGATATGTCGTTGATGTCGAAGGCAACTAGTCAGTCAAAAAATTTATATAAAATCATAACTATCTCTTGGCGGAATCCAGTGATACGTATTTGTTACATTCCAGCAGAAAGATAAGTGAAATCAATGCAGATGTGGTCAGATCGATGACAGAATTGGGGATTAGAGACATCGATGTATTTAGCATCCTAGCTGCAGAAGCTGGGGGAGTAGAGACTCTTGAATGCATTAAAAGGGATGCCTATAATTTCATACAAAAAGAGCGAAGAGATAGAATTGAATATGGAGACTCTAATTCTCTACTACAATAATTTCATACAAAAAGAGAGAAGAGATAGAATTGAATATGGAGATTCTAATTCTCTACTACAACAGAGATAGAATTGAATATGGAGACTCTAATTCTCTACTACAATTGTTTATGGAGAGGCAAGTTGTGGACAACATGCTTGCATGGGACTTTCAAATTAATGAGTACGATAGCATCACAAGACTTTTCTAGAGTGATGGGATGTCCATGCTTGATTACCACTGCTTTGGGGATGTGATCATCTTTTATAGAAGTTACAAACTAAATAAATACAATTGGCAAAATGTTCTCTTCGGAGTTTTTTTTTTATCAGACTAGATGATTGACTCATTCAAGTGGTTGTTCAAAACTTTTATTCGTATAATGGATGACAAGCATCCAATAACAATACTCATTGATCAGAATCAAGCAATGGCAAGAAGCATTGAAGATAGTCTACTACACAGAAGGCAGAGATTATGCCAATGGCATATATACAAAAAATATACTTCAAAATTTTATTGCGACATGGGTAGCAAGAGAGTCAATGACCTCTTTTATAAATGCATGAGCATATGTGACTCTAAAGAGTGGTTTGAAGAAATTGGGGCTATATTGATAGAGAAAGGAAATTTGCACGACAATATCTATCGTGATGTCTCAAAGTCAACAAGTTATCTTACGGAGTGTTTCATGGGCATTGAAAATGTCATAAAATCGTGGAGAAGTAACAAGAAGGACAAAGATTTTAAATTTGATAAGTCTGCAATTGTCTCTATTGTGAAAAGTAGTCCAATTTTTAGGCAGGACGTTGTAAGTTATAAGAGGAGGCTATACTCAATGTTTGAAGCAGAGTTATTACATGATTTATATGGCCTTGTTGTGGAGTTCTCTGCAAATAGGGATTCAGAATTTTACATAAAAATTTTTGATAATAAGGAGACAGACAAACCTTGGATTGTTAAACTAGACAAAAGTAATTATGAAATTATGTTTAGTTGTAAGAAATTTAAAATGATGGGTTTATTATCCTCTCATTCTCTAAGGTTTCTTGGCTTAGAAAATATAACAAATATTCCTGATAAATATCACTTATTGTGGTGGTTTGTTCATGTAAAAAAGGACGTCTATAATAGTTGTGGATATAGACATCTAAAGGAAGCACAAATGTTACCAAGTTCCTCAAGTGGCCTCATATGTCACACACACGTTCAAAAATTTACATATCATATTAGTACTAAAGCACAAGGAAATGAACTGTTTGAGAATTACATGTTGGAGTCATTGAAGAAATTATCAGTCGATTTGGATGACATATTGAGTGGGAGAGCACACCAGTCAAAGCAAAAATCAAATAATAAAAAAACAATTTTCTATATTCATAATTATGTTTTTTTTTATATTTAGCATTAGTATTTCTTAACATGAAACATGGTACACAGGAAATGAGAAAGAAGGTTGTTCAATCCATGATCCAGTTCCCCCATGTAACCCAAATTTGTTTGCGATGTCGGACTACCTTAGACAGGTACATAATGACCTGATCCATAATTACATAATTATTTAAGTTTGAAAAGATGGCTAAAATATTGAACCAATTTATATTAAGCGGCTAGTGTGCAAAATAAATTGATTAATGTTTTACACACAAGGGATAATACGCAAGTACACGAGTGGCTAGTGTGCAAAATAAATGTGTAAATAAATTGATTAATGTTTTACACACAATGGATAATACGCAAGTACACATATCGTTTCAAGTAATGCTAGAAGTTGTACCTCCA
>NW_018231429.1:0-387 GCF_001263595.1 Phalaenopsis equestris | reverse complement strand
TATATGTGAAGTTCATAAAAGAAAATTTTAAGTCTTATGTTCTTATACGTTTAAATTTTAATATAATATGTGAATTTTTAAGTAAAAAAACATTAAGTGGTTGTTGCATCATTTTTGATGAGGTCTAATTCCTTTCTTTAGAAGCTTAGGATCTACCCATAAGACTTTTTTGTTGACTATCCTAGAGGATTAGTGATGGAACCCACCCCCATAGAAATTCTAAACACTTCTTGACTCTTCTTGTGATGTCTCACATGGGTGGTCAAAAATGCTCATTTGTCACTTGAGATGGCTAAGACCAACATATGAAGGCTCGAGAATGAGTTCCTATAAGACCAACTTGCCTTAAGGAAACCCTAGGTGGCTTGGTCTTGCACACACACACTT
>NW_018231428.1:0-201 GCF_001263595.1 Phalaenopsis equestris | reverse complement strand
GGATCTATAACTGTTGTTAAGTTTTTGGTGTCGGTGTTGAAGAATTAAGTCTTCTAGCAGCAGTATTAATTACTTGTATTTTTAAGCATATATAAAGTCGCTGTCAAGTTTTTGGCGCCATTACCGGGGAATAAACAAAAATCATAATTAGAGTAACGGAAAAATCAGGACTATTAGAAAATTTTTACTGGAATTACAACT
>NW_018231427.1:0-399 GCF_001263595.1 Phalaenopsis equestris | reverse complement strand
TTGAATTTGGGCTTTTAGAATTAAACATGGTGGGCATGGGCTTTTTTAAAAAATGAATTTGGGCTAAAATTTGGATCAATTGAATGTTGAATTTGGCGTAGGGAAATTTCATGAAGAGTTTGGAAAGGATTTCAAGTGATTTGAATTAAATTGAGATGTGAACTTGGTGGATTTAGTCATATTGTCAAAAATGGGGCTTTTAACTTGGGTGAAATTGGGCTTGCAATTGGGTCAAATTGGGCTTAAATTTTGTTTAGCTTGGGATTGGGGGTACTGAATTTTGATTTGAAATTGAAATTGGGCAAGATTAGGGCTAGTTAGACAAAGATTGGGGCTAATTTGGGGAAATTGAGTCTTTACGGGTAATTTATGGCTTTTGGTCAAATTGGGTAAAATTGA
>NW_018231426.1:0-910 GCF_001263595.1 Phalaenopsis equestris | reverse complement strand
TCTCTGAGGAAATGGAGGTGGTGTTTTTTCCAAAACAATTTTCAGCAAAGAAATAGGTCTCTTAGAATCTTTTGGAGCATCCTCTTTTGATTCTTCAATTTTTTCTCTCTCTACTTCAATTTCTTTTTGAACCCAACCTTTCAACTCTCTTCCGCTTCTAAGTTGAACGCCTTTTACTTGTTCTTTATTCTAATCTTTTAGATTTGACTCAGTATTACTAAGAAGTGTTCCTTGGGATCTATTACTTAATGAATTTTCTATTTGCCCAAGTTGATTCTCGATATTTATAATTGTAGCTACTTAACTTTGTGATTGATTTCCCATTTGTAACACCACTTCTTCTATAGAGAACTTCTTCTCCTTAAACCGTGTATTACTGTTGAAACCAGGAGGATAAGTAGATCTACAATTATTATTCCCTTGGTTGTTCCAGGTTCCCAATGGGTTTCCTTGGTTGTTCCCCATTGTTGATTATTACCACCCGAATTGTTATTCTAGTTAAAGTTAGGATGGTTCTTCCAACCTGGGTTATAATAATTTGAATATGGGATGTTTTGCTTATTATTTATGGCATTCAAAGTTTCTAATGATGCTTGAGAATCTACCATTTGGCCTAATTAATTTTCTTCAATCATGGAAATTGGTTGATAAAAATTCATTCCAAATTAGTCTAACTTCCTTGAAATTGCAGTAACTTGATTTACTAACATGGTAAATGCATCAGTTTCATGAATATTGACTACTTTCTAAAGATTTGCCCTCTCAGAATGCCATTGAAAATTATTGGTAGTCATTTCTTCAATTAAAGCATAAGCGTCATGAAATGGTTTTGACAAAAATGAACCACCACCAGCGGCATCGTTAATTGTTCTAAGGATCCAGCTAATCCATTATAAAAAAGTTTGAATTA
>NW_018231425.1:0-3442 GCF_001263595.1 Phalaenopsis equestris | reverse complement strand
TTTCTAGCAGGAGCGGAGAGGAAGGACGAGAGAGAGGGAAGTTTCGGCGATCTCTGTAAACCGAGATCATGTCGTTGCCTTCCCAGCATGATGGCGATTGTATCGCGAGAAGGTTCGTTCGGATGCAGGCGAGGGTTTCGCAGGGAAGAGAGGGTCCCGCCCCCTTCTCTCCTGGTATTGGCCCCTCACTTAATCTTTATCTTCGGGCCGAGGTAAGGTATTCTTTGGGCAGAGGGAAAGGACGAGATGGACTTGTGATTTTAATTTGCTTTTTGTTTAAATTAAATTAATAACTTAATTGATTCATAATTAATAACTAATTTTTATATTACCAATTAATTATAATTACATAAATTTATATGTAATTATCTAATAGTTAAACAATGAATAAAATTTAATATTATTAAAAAAATTTATGTAATTATGAATTCATATAATCATTAATTAATTAATAATTAATTAATATTAAACTATTATTTAATAAGTATTTATTTACACAAAAATTCTTAATTATTAATAAACGTAAATGCATAATTTTATGTATTTTTAGGTTTTGGATAGTCATTTATATTTTTTTATTTATATTTATATTGTTTCCTCAGATAAAGCCGTCAAATAGTTTCTTAGGATTTACCAGGATGTACTTGCTAGCATACCAAACAGTTTTCAGGATCTAATCACCTCAAAATTTAATGAATCTGAAGTTACAGTATGTACTGAATTCAATTTAAACTAAATCCAATTTGCAATTAAATCCAATTTAAACGAAATACAATTTGCAACCAAACGACTCCCTAAAATTTAGGTCCAACCCAAATCAATTGACTAGTTTTAAAAAAACTAGAGGAAAAGAAAACAGAACTGTTATCTATTATCTCACGACTATTTCAAAGTTTAGATAGTTTGAACTATTCCGCTAGCAAAATTAATCATTCTAACATCATATTTATGCCAAATTTAATAGCCAGGTAATTAAGAAAAATATTGTTTAATATTGATGATAATGCTCATGATTACTCCGAGAATTGAAGAATATTTTCAATTTCACGATTGAATAAAATCATCAACAAAAGAACAATGGTCGTGCAGGAATGAAACAAAATTTTAAAAGCATCAATCTTTCTAAGTTGATGGAGGATGGAAACTAAATGAAGCCTTAAAAAGCTTACATTTCAAAAAAAAACTGACAATCATGAAAAAAAAACTCAGCTCTAAATTTTATAACAAGTTGGGAAATTTTAATGCAATAAGTGGGAAAATAATTAAATTTGACTTGTTGCATGCTAGAACTCCAAATACATGGGCAGCAACGTCTGAGATCCCCATCACTTCCATTGTTGTCAAATAAAAACTATGAATAACTTAATAAAGACAAACATCCATTTTTAACCAAAAAAGTGAGAGAGAACATCATCCTATTAGCAAATCTCAGAAGGGAGGGAATGAAAAGGAATCAACAAAAAGAAAATGAATAGTGGAGAAGGAAGAACTCCTGGTTCTTTATTATGTTTGTGAGCTTGTTGCAACCTTCCTACACCAACCACTATGGTGTTGCTTAGCAGTCTCTTGAAGATTCATGCCATCTCTTGAGAGAGCGAGAAAAATTTTTTATCACTAAAAACTCATACATTAATATATGTATGTGGGCTACAAAATTGTGGGTCTTGGCCTCCCTCAAAATGGTGAGCGACTTTACTATATTGTGGGTTAAATTTTTAGACTGCATATGAGATTATAGATAAGACACTACTACTCGGAGGTTTCTCTCTCACTTTATAGATTTCAAGGTTTGAGATTTCTTATAAGAGAATGCCCATAAGATAAATTACCCTGAGGTGTGTCAATTCAGGGTTGTTGGTTTGGTTCAGGTTCGACCTGAAATTGACATGACTTGAATAGTTTTATCTTGATACTGGGCTTTTAAAAGAAAATCCTATATTACTTGAAACGATCATAATTTTGCATAGTTCCCCTAGTGTCTAAATTATTTATCAAATTCTAAGTTTTATAACATATCTATTGTACACACTAGCTGTTAAAATATATTGGGTCAAGTTTTTTGTCATCTTTTAGAAACTAAATAGCTGCATAATTGCGGGTCGGGTCAGTTCTTATATAAAATTATGTCACTTACAACTTGGTCACCATAAGTATACCCTTCATCCACATTAGATCCACAATAATCTTATCCTAAAACAAAGTTTAAACATTGAAGTCATCTATAAAATCAACATCTAATCAATAAAAAAGATTCATAAAATTTAAAAGTAGAAAGAACAAAAAATATATGCATAAAAAAAAACTCTTCAACAGAAAGGTGAAAATCAACAATAGACAGAAGAAGACAGTGTTCTAACCCTTCTAGCCTGCCAGAAAGGCGAGCCTACACCAGATCATTCAAGTCAAGCGGTGCTTTCCCAGGTAAGAAAACCTCCGGTTCAACAGAGAACTTCCCTTCCATCAAGCTTTCCTTGCAAAAGGATGCCAAGAAACTATGTTCCACCTTAATGAGCTTATAGAGGAATCCCCTCAAGAATTTCTTTCAAGATCAATATTTTTGCTTCCTTCTGAGGCCTTCTTTCAATATCAACTGAAACTCTTCATCCATTCACAAACAAGTTTCCTGCCCTCTATGACGAAGAATCTCCTTCACATGGACGAGAGTAAATCTCATATCTTTCAGAAGAACTTTACTTTCTCTCAAAGGCAAAAATTGTCCGATGAAATGAACAAAGATCCACTATTGTTCCTATGTGACTTCATAAATAACCCCAATGAAGTGCAATTATTTAAGTCCAAATAAATATCATAGTTAAAACCCTTTATGACACTTAACTTCAGAACACATTTTTTTAAAACAATTTGTACTATCTTACAAGAAAAACATCCTGATGTAAAATGTTCTTGAACTCGCTTCTTTAAAGCATAATCACCTAAGAAAATTTGAGTAGTACTCTCACCAGACCTCAATAGACAGAATGGGTAAATCTAAATAGATGCTTCCCACAAGTGAGCCAAGGTACCCGAGGAAAGAGCAGATTTCAATTAATAACATAAATCCAGATATAATATCTATCGAAGAATCATAGAATGTCCCCGGGCGAAGGTTGGTTCTAAAATGTTATTGAAAATAAAGAAATCCAATTCCTCACAAAACAAACTTATGAGCTCCTAAGGATAAAAGAATTCAATCCTAAGATAAGCCTCATCATCGCCTCAAAGGTATCAAAGAAGTAATCTTCATCCTCACATTCTTTTTGCGAATATCTGATCGAAGAGATGAGAGAATCAAAGAACTAAATGTATACAAAAATACAAATACACAAAATTTTTTGATAAATATCTCTTACTAAATCGGACCTATTGTCGAAGTGGATAAATCAAGCTCACCTACTGAAGTGACTGAATCAATCATTGTTGACCTCACTTTTGGTTGAGGTCT
>NW_018231424.1:0-360 GCF_001263595.1 Phalaenopsis equestris | reverse complement strand
TAATAACAGGTTTAAGCTCAAATGAATTAACCACTGCAGTAGGTTTTTAAATAGTACACTGAAGTTTATCTACCGTAGGGATGGCATAATCTCGTAATGGTCTAAATTCTTGAGGAATTTCAACATTTTAATTCTTTTGATCTACCATTTCTGTAATTTTTTTTAGATTTTTCAAAATTTTTAATTTTTTTGCTTTTTTTTATTTTCTTAACACATCTTTCTAATTCAGAATCATAGGGCAATAGTCCTTTAGAACTTGAACTACACATACACTAACAATAAAACAAATAAAAATAAAACACACAAAAATAACTTATAAATAAAGTACTATAATAAAATATTCCTACAATAACTCTTAAA